>NW_026558976.1:0-96610 GCF_026930045.1 Uloborus diversus
TCTCTTTGGCATCACTGACAGCGAAAGTTCTCACACCAAACTAGTCTACGCATCGTGTTGTTAGTGCATCAAATAACCACTCAGCATCTTTCATTTATTTACTGAGCAATCACGATTGCTTATTGTTCTCACTTGACTGTTTTAATGTCCTATCATTTTATTTTCTTACCGCCACCCTCTGCAGCATCACCGTCGACCGGCTCCTCACGATGCTGCTCCTCTAGCGAAAGCCGTCTCCAGATTGCATCCATGTCCTACACACACGCGCATACATACACAACTACACACACGCACACACACAAACACATACACACACATACACACAACTACCCACACATTCAAACCTGCACACAAACACAAACACATATGCCTACAAACACACATACCCCCCCCCCACACACACATTCATATACACAACTACCCCCACACTTATGCCAGCACATAGACACAAACACACATGCCTACACACAGATACACATACCCCTACACACAAACACACATAAACACGCACGCCTACATACACACACTAGTGATTGCGAAAAACAAAATTTGAATTCAAGCTGTCAAAATTCAAATTAATTTTTTTAATTTTTTTTATTCAAATTATTAAAGTTGATGTATTATAATGACACCGTAGTACGCTGTTTCATCAAAAGTTTGAAGATGGAAAGAAAAAGAAAGTTTCTGCCCAAAATAAAAAAAGTTTACGACTCTCGATATGCTATTGAACACAAAACGTCGACGGTAGCACTAGAATAAGTACGAATGAATCTTCCATTCGTACCATTAAAAGTCAAAACAAAAAGATATCTGTAAGAGTTCAGAACTTAGTTTCAATAGTGAAGTTTGCAGAGTAGTGTCTAAGCAAAGCAAATATGTATTATAAAAAATGAAAGCTGATCTTGTACTGTGGATTAAAGCGATCGGGGAGAGGGGCTATTGCATAAATGGAAACGTAATAAAAGAAAAGGCGAAGCAATCCTATTTAAAAATGTATTCAAAAAAGAATAACGACCTGATCATGGAGCATAAATCATTACCATCTTTATTTTTCAACTCATGAATATTATTACTGTATGTACTGTACAGTACTACTATAGTGTAGATTTTATTATTACTACATACTGTGCGCGTACCATGTTTTATTTTATGTCTTTCCCTCCCATTGATCATTCATTTTGTGCATCTTACAGTATTTTATCTTCTTTACTAATAATAAAGCTGAAAGTCTCTGTCCGGGGGATGTCTGTAGGATGTCTGTGACGCGCTTAGCGCCTAGACCGTTCGACCGATTTTCATGAAATTTGGCAAAGTTAGCATATGGGTGTGTACATCGAAGCGATTTTTCGAAAATTCGATGCGGTCCTTTTTCTATTCCAATTTTAAGAACAAAACTATCATAAGACGGACGAGTAAATTACGAAATTATCATAACGTGGAACCGTAACATTGGCACAAACCAATTGGCGAGATACGAAATTATCATAACGTGGAACCGTAACAAGCCAATTGGCGAGAAAATTCACCGTACATTATTTGCAAATATACAGGCGAACCAAAAGACCTTTTAATTTTTCTATTACGGGCAAAGCCGCGCGGGTACCACTAGTATTCAATATAACTTGCACTGAGAACACACTCGTTGCTTAGTTAACATTGGTCATTATATCAGCCCATTTGATTCATTACAACAGGGGGTGAATGCTGGTTCGTTTCATTAGGTCGAAGCCTCCAGTACAAGTTTTTGGATAACTTTGCTAATTTTACCTCTCATTTTAAAGATACATTAAAAAACTTAAGGGTCAGAGTACCTTTCAAACATGTTTTTAAATTTAAGTAAATTTTACATTTTTTTGAAACCATAACATGCATACTTATTGCGTAATCAATAATTTTTTTTCAAAATTAAAAAATATTGCCTACTTTTTTTGAAAATTCAAAAAATTGAGGAAAATTTCAACTGTTTAAAAACTCTAAGGTTTTTTTTATCTTTGCACTAATTAAAAAAAAAGTTTTTTGCTAAAAGATCGCTATAATCATCTCTAAAAATCTGTGCATTCATTTGCTTATGAGTTTATTAGACAATTTTCTGTGATTAATTATGTGAACAATCAAAGTTTTTGTTTAAAATAAAAATTTGGTTTTTACAGGTTTAACATGCTCTAAACATTTGAGTCATTTATAAAATGCTTATCCACTGCAAAGTTTTGTCAAATATGTTATCCCAATTTCAAAAAGTATTACTTTAAATCTGTATCTTTAACAGAAAAAAATCCTTAGGGATTTTAATGACATGAAAACACAAAAAACCATCATCGCGAAAAAGCAATTTAAAATTTTTCTTTCGCATAAGAGCACATAGCGAGCATGGCCTAAAACCACGCATAACGTTTTAAATATTTGAACTAAAGCAATGAAGCTTTTCCCCTGTGTTCAGAATAGTTTTTAGTTTTGAAATAAGCGCTAAAAAAATTTTTGATCGTTTCATCATTTTTGAGGTACTGAACCCCTTAAAGCCGTCTAATGTATGTGTTACCGTTAAAGTATGAAATCCGTTATTTTATAGAATACTTAGTTATTTCATGGAATAACTGATCGTGTCCGTCAAAGTGTAAAACTCTCTTGTATTTATTTCATGGTTTAACTAGTTGTTTCATAGAATAACGCTCTGGCGCCAGTTAAAGTGTAAAATAATCTATATCTCATATCTTGCACGACAAATACATTTACTTTCCAACTCTACTGTATTTATGAACCATTCCAGGCCATAGGGAGAGAACTTGTTTAGCGTGTTGGCGCCACTTCATTCCGGTTAACTGATTGCTTGCACGTACATTGCCGTCATTTTAGTAATCCTTGTTGTAACAAATGATTTTATGGCACGTTTCCATAAATACCATTTATACGCTACATAAATTAGACAAATTGCTTCTTTTTACTTCCTTTTACAAAAAAAGGAAGTATTGTATTCGCGAAAAAATTTTCACTCAAAAATCGACCTTCATTTCCATTTTACTCACCCCCGAATGAATATTGAGTTTTTTTTTCGACTCGACCACACGTGGATAAGTGCCTAAGAACGTATAGACACGCGAAATATCCATTTTGAGGATTCCCGAGTTAATTACAACGAGTTTTCTCGTGACGTCCGTATGTACGTATGTATGTGCGTATGTATGTCGCATAACTCAAGAACGGTAAGTCCTAGAAAGTTGAAATTTGGTACATAGATTCCTAGTGCGGTCTAGTTGTGCACCTTCACTTTTGGTTGTATTCGGATGTTTCTGAGGGGGTCTTTTGCCCCTTTTTGGGGAGAAATCGTTGTTAATTTCGATGTAAACTCAAGTGGTGATATAATTTCTCGGACACTTGGCGATATATCGCCAGTCTTTTGGTCGCCAAGTTTTTTCGCCAACTTGGCGATAAATTTGGCGACTTTTTTTAAAAATCTGATTTTAATTTGGCCACTGTTGGGGACATTTAGAGAGCAAACTACTGAATCACATTAAAATTGCCAGTAACACATGACATTAAAATGGAGTAAAAGGAAGTCATGTGATGCACAAATCAGCTCGTTTCATTTTAATTGTCAACCATTAATTTATTTATGGAATGCCTAGTTATTTGATTTTCAGTAAATTGTTTATTTTACACTTTAACTGTCTCTCATTAGTTAATTTATAGAATACCTAGTTATTTCACAGAATAACTAGTTAAAGTGCCAAATTAATAACACATTACACACTCTAACAGACACGATCAGTTATTTCATGGAATAACTAGTATTCTATAAAATAACTGCATTGTATACTTAAACAGTAACAAATGCACTGTCAGACGAGTCATCTTGTGTTGTTGTTGTTGTTACATATGCTACTCGATCGCTACTCGATTTAAGGCACAGAGGTACGGCTTCCGTTTTAATCGAGCGCCTATTTCTAGGTGGAAGTCCGATTTGGCTCAGACAACACGATAGATGGCAGCACCATCTACGGACAGATCGATAATTTAGAACCAGGCCAGAAGCCGATTAATTTTTTGGTCTAGCACCCCCCACAGGTATCGTTTCACTTGGAGGACATTGTGACCACGAGCATATTTATCATCGCCCAGTCACCATTAATGACGACGGTGGATCTTCGACCAGCGAGGATCGAATCCGAGACCCTCCGGTCACAAGTCCGATGCCTTACCGATCAGGCCACCACGGCCCAGTCATCTTGTATTTCATGCGAGTTTCAATCATCTCTTTGTGAGTCGTGCCGAACCATGCAGATTGCTCAGATAATTTATTAACCCCCTAACGCACAAAGGAAGGGGGTTATAAGCAGTGGCGTAGCTAGAGTGTTTGCCGCCCGGGGCGGTTCCTGAATTTGCCGCCACTGTGAAATAGCTAATGCATTAAACTGTCAAGGGTGTTTAAATTAAAACTAGAAATTTAGTTAAAGACAAAGAAGAAGTATATTCAGTAAATTA
This sequence comes from Uloborus diversus, assembly GCF_026930045.1. Taxonomy (NCBI): domain Eukaryota; kingdom Metazoa; phylum Arthropoda; class Arachnida; order Araneae; family Uloboridae; genus Uloborus; species Uloborus diversus. The sequence continues at coordinate 4,477 of NW_026558976.1, forward strand.
TCGCCCATTAGCCAGGGCTAAAGCAAAAATATATGAAATACACCGCCAGCTCAGTCATTTCCAGCCGAGGACTGCAGTTTCGTGCTTATTAGCACTCATCAGCCCGGCATAGCAAAGTGACTGAACTGGAGATGGAAAACCTCTTAAGGAAGCCAAGAGTGCCAAACAAACTGATAGCTAATATATAATTAGTACATTTCTGCTTTAACCCTGGCTAATGGGAGGTAATTTATCAAATATACCATGCCTTCCCTTCAATCTTCGAGTTGAACCGAACCATTGCTTCGGTCAATCGTCTGGTCTTTGCTAATTCTATATTAGCTACCAGTTTGTTTGGCACTCTTGGCTTCCTTAAGAGGTTTTCCATCTCCAGCTCAGTCACTTTCCTATGCCGGGCTGATGAGTGCTAATAAGCACGAAACTGCAGTCCTCGGCTGGAAATGACTGAGCTGGCGGTGTATTTCATGTAAAAAAGAAGTAATTAATTTCTACATACTTGGGGGGAAAAAAGGAAGGGGGAGGAGGCCCACACTTATTGAAAACTGCTAAACTTACGTAAAAAATCGCAACTTAATCAATTTTTAGTAAAGCAAAGGGAAAGGGAGGGTTTGGTTCGCTCCCGATTTTTTTCACAACTGAAGTCTCTCTTAGTGTTTCTTTGTTGTCGTTAGGGGATCGGTGGGCACTGCAAAGAAATGTTCTGAAAACAAAGGTTTAAAATGCAACTTAGGCTACTTTATGGAGAGGTTTGAAAATCGGGAGTGGTCGGATACTCAATTCGAAAATAGGCATATCGTTGTAGGCGAGAGAGACGCTGAGGTTTCTTACTGAAATATTTTTTGAAATTGAAATCAATTTAAAAAAAAAGGTTAATTTGAATTTTGACCTTTTGAATTTAAATTATGTTTTTCGCAATCACGAGTGTGTGCGTGTATGTAGACGTGTGGGTGGGGGGGGGGGGGGGGTATGTGTGTTTGTGTATAGGGGTACGTGCTATGTGTCTTTGTGTATGTGTGCAGGTATGAGTGTGTGGGTAGTTGTGTGTATGAGTGTTTGTGTGTGTGGGGAGGAATGTGCATGTGTGTGTATGCATATGTGTTATGTGTGTAGGCATGTGTGTTTGTGTCTGTGTGCAGGTATAAGTGTGTGGGTAGTTGTGTGTATGAGTGTTTGTGTGTGTGGGGAGGAATGTGTATGTGTGTGTAGGCATATGTGTTATGTGTGTAGGCATGTGTGTTTGTATCTGTGTGCAGGTATGAGTGTGTGGGTAGTTGTGTTATGTGTGTTTGTGTCTGTGTGCAGGTATGAGTGTGTGGGTAGTTGTGTGTATGAGTGTTTGTGTGTGTAGGGAGGAATGTGTATGTGTGTGTAGGCATACGTGTTTGTGTCTGTGTGCAGACATGATTGTGTTTGTAGTTGTGTGTAGGTGTCTGTATGTATTCGTATGTGTATGTGTGTGGGTAGTTGTGTGTATGAGTGTTTGTGTGTGTGGGGAGGAATGTGTATGTGTGTAGGCATATGTGTTTGTGTCTGTGTGCAGGCATGAGTATGTTTGTAGTTGTGTGTAGGTGTATATGTAGGTGTCTGTATGTATTCGTATGTGTATGTCTTTGTGCGTGTGTGTGTGTGTTTGTGTGTGTGTGCATGTGTGTGTGTGCATGTGTGTGTGTGTTTGTGTGTGTTTGTGTGCATGTGCGTGTATGTATGCGTGTGTGTCTAGGATATGGATGCAACCTGGAGACGGCTTTCGCTATAGGAGCAGCAGTGTGATGCGGCCGGTCGAGGGTGATGCTGCAGAGGGTGCTGGTGGGAAAAAAAATGATAGCACGCCAAAAACAGTCAGATGAAAGCAATAAGCAATTGAGATTGCTCAAAAATTTGGATATCTTTGGTGATTTACTGGAATGGCAAGGTTCGGCTTCCTTTTTTGAAAATTGTTCTGCACCAAAGTCTCAAAAGCGCAATTCTGGACTATGTTTGGTGGCGTTAAAGAGTTCCCTAACCAAACATGGCTAACAACCAAAAATGTTGATAAGCCAGGCAGCTATCTCATGGAAAAATTGCGTAATTCACGCCCGACTTAAGGCTTTGTTTGATATTGTCAATGTCAGGAACAAAAGGGGGAAGAAGGAGGTTTCCCTCTAAAAATCTTTCTTAAAGCTGAAGTTCGTTTTAGGCTATCTTTGAGAAGGAAGGATTAGCGAGATCTCCCACCCACGCAAATTTCACTGAACGAAATTTTAGGCGACTTTGGGGATGTTAGGAAAAGGTCTGAGGAGTTCGGCTTTCCTTCCTCAGAAAGTTTTTAAGATTGAAATTACCAAAACGCAAATTTAATCTATGGAGATGCTAGATGAAAGGGGGGAGAGGGGTTAAGGTTGGTGGTCTCGGAAAAATTCCGAAACTGAAGTCCTAAAAACGTATTTTAAGCTATCTTTGATGATGTTAGTAGACGCTCTGATGTGTGCATCTCATGACTTCCTTTTACTTCAATTTAATGTCATTTTCTCATTATTGGCAGTTTTAATGTGATTTAATCGTTTAATCTCTAAATACCACCAACTGTGGCCAAATTGAAACCAGATTAAAAAAAAAGAAAAAAGAAATCGCCAAATTTGTCACCAAATTGGCACAAAACTTGACGACCAAAGACTGGCGATACATCGCCAAGTGTCCGCCAAATTATAACATCACTTGAGTTTACATCGAAATTAACAATGATTTCCCCCCGAAAAGGGGCAAAAGACCCCCTTTGGAGCATCCGAATGCAACCAAAAAGGGAGGTGCACAACTAGACCCCACTAGAAGTCTAAGTACCAAATTTCAACTTTCTAGGACATTCCGATCTTGAGTTATGCGACATACATACATACATACATCGACACATACGCACATTCATATACAGACGTCACGAGAAAACTCGTTGTAATTAACTCGGGGATCGTCAAAATGGATATGTTGGGTGTCTGTACGTTCCAAGGCATATATCCACGTGTGGTCGGACCAAAAAGAAAAATGAACTCAACATTCATTCGGGGGTGACCAAAATGGAAAATTAAAGCCGGTTTTCGAGTGAAAATTTTTTTGCGAATACAATACTTTCTTTTTTGTAAAAGGAAGTAATAAAGGATAGTCAAGGTTGAAATGCTGTTTTCACAAATTGATATCGTAGTTTTAAAAACGTAATTTTAGGCTATATGTTGAGACCTTAGAAGAAAGGGAAAGAGTTTTCTCCAAAAAAAGTTTCAGAATTTAAAGGCCTAAATGTGTACTTTTTGGCAGTGTTTGTTACGGTGGAGGAAAAGACAGGGTTCGGGGTTCTACCCAGAAATTTTTAAACACTGATGCCTAAAACCGTATTTCTAAGCTATAGCTTTGGGGATATCAGGAAAAGGGAGGAAAAATTCGAGATCTCTCTCTCGAAAAACCATTTTGAAGCTCTCTTTCACGGTGTTCGATTGATGGTAGGAGCAGAGGTCCCCAACCGGAATTATTTGAAACTGAATACGCTAAAAAACAATTTTGCACTTTGTCCAAGTCAAGGGGCCAAACAAAATGTTGAAAAATGAAATTCGCTTACCTTCCATAAGGAATACACTAACCATGTGATCCAACGTTGTCAGATAGATTATCTACTCTTAAAACAGAGAAAACAGAAATACCTCTTCTTTCGAAACAGAGAACTCTTGTAATGAATCTTTATCTATACATATAATAAAACAAGATGTTTGTGTGTGTGTGTGTGTGTGTGTGCGTGTGTTTGTGGCGCGCATCCTGGGAAAACGGTAAGGCCTAGAAAGATGAAATTTGGTACATAGGTGCAGTTTTTGCTGAAAATGTTCACCTCGGGCTTCGATTTTTGATATTTTAATTAGAAAAAAAGTTATTTAATGTTTTATGTTATTTTTAGCACTTTTTAGTACTTTTGACCTCACAGATCCCGAACCAATCGCGCCAGACGGATATTTTTTGTACTATTGTGTAGGAAATTTAATTTTAAATATGATGAATGAAAAAATTTTGAAGATATTGCACTTTTTGTATTTTTTATAGATTTTTGAAAAAACCTTTATTTTACATTTTTTTCTGGGTTTAGTTTTTTTCGAAACCCATCCTGCGACAAGTATTGAACCCTCAATTCTAAAATTTTAGTAGGTAATAGTAAAAACATTCCGCCCCCTTCAGAAGAAAAAAGTTTTGAAAAATACGCAATAGTTTTTTTTTTACAAATTTTTTTAATGGCAGAACACAACGCGAGCTGTTCGCTTGCCGGCTGATTCCGAGCTTACCTAATCACGTGATCCAACTGAAATCGTTTGCCTTCTCTTCACCTTTTTTTTTTTTTTTTTGCAAGAGCTACTTTTTGAACACTACGGGGAACATAGTGACTTTATTTTTGAGGGCTACTTTGATTAAATAAATAAAGCCCGCGATTTTTTGCATGATCTTCGTTTCTGTTACGAATTGGCGGTTAGATTAGGTAGATACAGAGATAAATAAAGGTTGAGTGGACAAAAAAAAATTTAAATGACAAGTTAGCCAAACAGCCGCCGTAGGTGGCTGCTTGCATAGAAAGGCGAATTGCGTAAGAAAGCGGACCAGCTGGTCGCCGCAGGCGGCTAGTTAATAATAAAGCTGAAAGTCTCTCTGTCTGTCAGATCTCTGTGACGCGCATAGCGCCTAGACCGTTCGGCCGATTTTCATGCAATTTGGCACAAAGTTAGTTTGTAGCATGGGAATGTGCACCTCGAAGCGATGTTTCGAAAATTCGATGTGGTTCGTTTTCTATTCCAATTTTAAGAACAAAATTATCATTAGATGGACGAGTAATTATCATAACGTGGAACCGTGACATGGGCACAAGCCAATTGGCGAGATACGAAATGATCATAACGTGGAACCGTAACATGGGCACAAGCCAATTGGCGAGAAAATTCACCATACATTATTTGTAAATATACAAGCGAACCAAAAGACCTTTAATTTTTCTATTACGGCCAAAGCCGTGCGGGTACCACTAGTGATAAATAAAAGTAAACTCTGCAACATATAAAGCCACCCCTGTGATGAGCAATAAGTTGTTTCGTGTACCATTTTTCTCCCTCCTCCGCCCTCCTTTCTTACTCTTGTTACCATTTTCCTAAAGTTAAAAAAAGTTTTTGTTTCACTAGTGTAGGTGATTATTGGCAGTTTTAATGTGAATCAGTCGTTTACTCTCTAAGTACCACCAACATTGGCCAAATTGAAACCAGATCAAAAAAAAAAAATCGCCAAATTTGTCGCCAAGTTGGCACAAAACTTGGCGACCAAAAGACTGGCGATCTATCGTCAAGTGTCCGACAAATTATAACACCACTTGAGTTTACATCGAAATTAACAATGATTTCCCCCCAAAAAGGGGCAAAAGATTCCCTTTGGAGCATCCGAATGCAACCAAAAAGGGAGGTGCACAACTAGACCCCACTAGGAGTCTAGGTTTTTCTAGGTTTTCAGAAAATTCTTTTTAAATCCAGTGTTGACTTTTTCTTAGAATGAAAATTTTAAAACTTCATTGTTTTCTTCCGAATGGAGTTAACTTCTACAGTCTAAACGAGCTGATGTATGCATCACGTGACTTCCTTTTACACCCATTTGTTGATAATAACTTCTTGGAGCAAGCAAGGAAACACTAAATATTTTCACCAGTAGTTTCTTACGAACCGAAGCAAAAAAAAAAAAAAAAAAAAAAATTTGATTTTTGTCATCTTGAATCCAAACTATGTTTTTCGCAATCACGAGTGTGTGTATGTAGGCGTGTGTGTTTGTGTGTGGGAATATGTGTGTTTGTGTGTAGGGGGTATGTGTATGTGTGTAGGGGGTATGTGTATGTGTGTAGGGGGGTATGTGTATGTAGGGGGTATGTGTATGTGTGTGTAGGGGGGTATATGTATGTTTGTGTAGGCATGTGTGTTTGTGTCTGTGTGCTGGCATAAGTGTGTGGGTAGTTGTGCATATGAATTGTGTGTGGGGGTGGGTATGTGTATGTGTGTGTAGGCATATGTGTAGGTGTCTGTATGTATGCGTGTATGTATGTGTTTGTGTGTATATGTATTTGTGTATGTGTGTGGTGGTGTGTGTGTGTATGTGTTTGTGTGTGTGTGCGTGCAGTTGTGTATGTATGCGCGTGTGTGTAGGACATGGATGTAACCTCGAGACGGCTTTCGCTATGGGAGTAGCATCGTGAGGAGCCAGTCGACGGTGATGGTGTGGAGGTTGGCGGTGGGAAAATAAAATGATAGGACGCCAAAACAGTCAAATGAGAACAATAAGCAATCGTGATTGCTCAATTATTTTCAAATCTATATATATAAAAATGGACTTTGGTAAATTTGTTCCCTAAGATCTCAGAAACTACCCGGTAGATTTGGCTGAAACTTTCACCGTTTGTTCTTTTTTGTACTGAGGAGGTTTGTAGATCAGTTCAAAAAAAATCCGATTGATAGTTCCTTTTTTATTCTAATTCGTCCATATTTTCGCATAAATGCCCAAATATGACGGTGAAAAAATGCCTGCACATATTAAAATTATGTTTCCATCGAAAGCGCTTATTTTTCTGCTGAAGATGGCATCTGTTAGAAAGTTCTAAGTTGTATGAAAAACGAGTTATGAGCTTTTTTGTTCCATGTTCGAAGGCTTTCCTCAACTCAATTCATTATTAGTGCATCATCTCAACTCCCAGTTGATAGTTAGAATTGTTGTACTGTTCAATATTTTTGAGTTTCGTAGTTTTGAGTAGGCTTTTCTCAAGTCAAATCTTATAGTAACGTTTTTTCACAAGATTGGCTGATAATAAATAGATTTGGCTGACTATTTTCCATTTAAATGGAACTTTAATGAAATTATTGTTATGTTTTTATTATTTGTGCTGATCAGACAATCACTCATTATCCAATCTACCAGTAGAAATCTCGCCAAACTCTTTGCAAAGATTTCAGTAGTTTATGCGAATACGTTTGGCAATTTTTTCAACTGTCGCTGTTTTTGAAGCCAATATTTCCCCGCTTTCACCATGTAAACGAAATATCGCCATTAAAAGAATCTTTAAAACGTTTTTCAAGATGTAAAATAATCCACCATAAACTAAATTAGGCAAAGCCATTAAAGAGCACAAAAACTTCCATAAATTTTTTTTTTTTGCACATTTTCAAACAATCGCCAAATTTTACGACTCATTTTGGGTGAAAATGTTTAGTTCCATGTTATGGCGACTATTAGTATCTCAGGATTTGGCGACAATATCTTTTTGACGAAAATTATTAACAGATCGTTTTACAATTTTTGCAAGCCGGCCGAAGACATGGATTTTACCTGTATTAATGAAGATTTTCACTATTAATTTTAATCTTATGGAGATTTTTAGATGAGCCGTTATCGTTATTTCAGAATGGTTGATGCTGATTTTGAGAGACTGACGTCGATATTCTAAAAATGACGTTTCGAGAATTTATTAAAAAGGGAATTTTTTTGGAGCTATTCTGCAAATTTTGTAGGTGTTAAAAAAGGGTGTCTCCCCAGTTTAGTCAACATTTCGTCCCCTTCCCCCCATTTTCAGATTTAATCATACATTTGATAGATTAAAATATTAAAAGGGGGAGGAAGTTTGAAGTGTCGGAAAACTGGGGATAAACAAAAACAGAATGTTTATGTTATTTTGAATTTTTTTCTTATTACGAAGGGAGGGGGGGGGGGGACTACTTTCCTTATTCAGGTAGATATTTTTAGAGCGACTGTTGACGATATTTTACAACTGAAATCCTCATTCTAGCTCAAATCTGAACGTTTTTTCCACTTCATAAGTATCCAGACTTTAAACATTTTATGTGTTTAAAAAGTACAATAGCTTAGTCTTATTTGAAAATACTTCACATCCGTATTGTTTTTCATAATATGCTGCAATATTGAAAATTATTTTAATGCCGTCCGGAATGGTATAAATTTAGCGCTGAATGGGGCACTCAAATCGATTTCAGCCTTGCTAAAAATGTAATTATTGTCTCGCACGTTTCTGTTGTTGATATTTTCAAAATTTATGGAACTCGCTTCTTCGTAAGAGGTATGTCGTTAGTAAATTTTCTGATGGTTATACGTAATAACGTTACGTTATAATACGTTATAACGTTTTAATGCCATCACACTCACCATTGGAGATAAAATATGTATAAGGCAGGACAACGTCTGCCGGGTTCTGCTAGTCTTCTATAAAAATGCATATAACGAAGAAAAGCAATTTGTTTTCGTTCTAATACAAATTATAAATCATACTGTTTAACTAGAAGCATTTAGATAAAACAAATAAAAAATATTTTTCAAGCATCTTTCATGTGCGCTTAACTCAAATCCAATGGAAGATACGTGACTTACCACGTTAGAGAACAAGAAAAGAAAAATTAATTTGAATTCAGACATCTTGAATTCAAATTATGTTTTTGGCAATCACGAGTGTGTGTGTATATGTATGCGTGTGTGTTTGTGTGTTTGTGTCTGTGTGCAGGCATGAGTGTGTGGGTAGTTGTGTGTATGTGAATGTGTAGGTGTGTGTGTGTGTATATGTTTGTAAATGTGTGTAGGTGTATGTATGTGTGTGTAGGTGTATATTAGGGTGGTTCGAAAAAAACGTTTTTTCGAATTTGGTATCCGATTACCCCTCAAAAGTTGCAGTTTTGTACCCTGAATTTGGGAAAAATAATAAAAAAATTCTAAATTATCATCTATAGTTCGCGCATGTCGCCTAAAGTTACGAAAAAATCAATTTTTTTCAAAAATTTTCATAATGTTGAAAAAAAATTCTAATTATGTTTTTTTTTATCCAACACCAAAAAAACAACAGTATGTAACATACATTTGATTTTAAAAATGGTTTTATTGCTGTTTTAAAATAATTTTGGCTCGCAAAAAAAAGTTATAAAATGGTAATAAATCGGTGAATTCGGACATTTTTGACTGTATTTAAATCACATCGTTGTACCAAAATTAATAGTTAAAAGGTTTTAACTACACTTAAAAATGAAAGTGTGATCGATGCATGTATGTGTGCAGCTCTTAGCTCGTCTCAAAGACATTGAAACTACCCAGAACTCACCACGGGGAGGTGGCTGCACTTCGAGTTCCACCCACTCCCTACCCAACCATCCATCCAAATGTAGGGGTGTTTTTTACAATATTTACATATTTACATTCACCAATTCTTTGCTAGCATGATAGTGAATTTAAGTTTACTTATCATCTTTAGACATTGTCTTGAATTCACTTTTAAAGTTAAACGATGGCATGACTGATCTTGAGAGCAGTGTTGCTCTTATGAAACCATCTTTTTTTTCTTCCCCGCAAACTTTTGTACAAGACTCAGTTACCAGTTTTACTATTCTTTCCACACTTTGAGTATGGCAAGGAAATTTCATCGGGTCAAACTCCGGCAAAACATTACTACCAATCAGTTGTTCTAAGCTCTCATTTGACACATGGTTCATTGCTGGAGGAGGTGAAAGTTTACACTGAGACCAGTCAATCAGTTCAATGTAATCTGAAGCAGCAAAATTGATGGTCGGAGGTTGAAATGTACGCACGGATTTCCCTTTGGGCTCTTGATTTCTAGCTTTTAGCAACCTTCGAAAAGCTAACTGCCCTACATGGATTCTTTCGTCTACTGCCATTGATATTAACATATTTTCCGGATGACAAAAGAAAGCATTCCTCTGCATCACAGGATCAATGATATGCTTTACACTATCGGGTAGCTGACGTGACGACTGAATAGCTTTGAAGATGTGCTTGGGTCCAAACTTCACTGATGGATGCCTTTTGATTTCAAACCAAACTGGGGCGTATACTTTCATAATGTAGTCTACAAGCATCTTAAGTCCTTCAGAGGGTGTCACTTCAGATATGTATAGCCTTAGTGTCCTATTTGCACATGTCAACCACCTAGAATGACTAAGAGGACCAGGATCTTTCACAGTAAGATCTGAAGGACACTCTCCTGTCTTCACTGCTTGATATATGTCAAGTAAGTACTTTTGGTCCTTGCTCAAGTCAGTTTTTGTTATGTTTATATCTTCACCAGGGATTGTTTCAAAATTAACAACCGGGCGTTTTTCACAGTTCAATAAAAGTATGCCAATTGTTCCCGAGAAACTTGTTGGCCCTGAAGTCTCACCATCAACACTTTCAAACAAATGTCTCAGCGGCAGTTCATTGAAATGAAGCAAGCATATGAACCACTGCACTGGGCGGGCAAGTTTAATCTCAAGATTACGTATTGCACCGTTTTTCCAACCTGTATTTGTTGCTGTGCCGTCACATCCAACAGCAACAAGCTCATTATGGTCAAATTCCTTACTTTTTAAAAAACTCAAAATGGTTGATGCAATTTCGCTTCCTGTGCCACTTACTGGTGTCAAATGGCCTATGTACTTTCCACCAGGCTCTTGTACTAAACTTATGTGCTCTTCCTTCTTCACTCTCCGATACATTTTATTACCAATTTTTTCTTGGAAATAAACATTGTCCTTCCTCCCATCAAAATGTACCCCATATATCTCAGCACTGTTATTTTCGGTTTGTAAGGACTCTCGAACTTTATGTTTTTCACGTCTCATCTTGCTCTTGTCTATTACAAGCGATAAATCACCTTCATTGATTAAGCCGATGTCTTGTAAAACACTTGAAGCGATAGCGGCAGTGGCTCTATCTGATATCCCGTATTTATCACTCATCAATGCACTCGCAGGAAGTTTAATTCGCATTTGAGAGGTCGATGGTAAACTGTTACTGTCATCTCCGCAATTCTCGATTAGAATGTCATGTAAAGGTTCAATTGTAATATCTGTTTTACTGGCATTAACATCAGGTTCATCAATTTTAGGTTTCTTACAGATTTGTAATCGTTGATCTCTTTTAATTAACTTATTTGTCTCTACTCTGTCCAAGGAACCAATAAACCTTAACCTCATATTTCGTTGGTCATAGATAAATTCTCTCTCAATAATAGGGATTTTCTTTTCCTTATCACACCTACAATCCATAACTATTTTACAATTACAAGAGTTTGGCCTCTTACCACATGAACACGTAAAATGCATAACACATTTGCAGAAAGCAATGTCAAAAAGTTTGTTATTGGCTTCACTGACAAATTCGTTAAGCTTTTTCTTAAAGTTAGGTTTTTGTTTATCACGATTGAATGATTTTTTCAAAGTAAAATACTTGTCATGCAAATCTTTAATTAATTTTACAACACGTTGATGACTTACAGTTGGTATAGAAGCTTTACTGTAAATTTTTTCTATTTGATTGCCAACACAATGAGATATCTCGGAAAAGGGTACATTTTTCGCAGAATTTGATGTTTCCTCAATGCATTCTAACAAAACATCTTTATGTGTGGGTAAAACACTTTCACTAAAAGGTTTTGACTTACCAAGAATTGGACAAAGACTCAAACGCTTAGAAGTTTTGGTAGACGCCATGTTGATTGTTTAGGACTGACTGACTGATTGTGAGGTGAGGAACGGGTGCGGTATGGTTCCATGTCAGCACAAGCTCGGCCAGTGTGCTGCATGTCGCGACAAGTAGGCGCCGTGCCGCGGTGGCTTAGTGCGTGGATCACGGCCTTGGCGAATAATTTAGTTTATTTTTGACTTTTATAGAAACATACATGCATCGATCACACTTTCATTTTTAAGTGTAGTTAAAACCTTTTAACTATTAATTTTGGTACAACGATGTGATTTAAATATAGTCGAAAATATCCGAATTCACCGATTTATTACCATTTTATAACTTTTTTTGCGAACCAAAATTATTTTAAAACAGCAATAAAACCATTTTTAAAATCAAATATATGTTACATACTGTTGTTTTTTTGGTGTTGGATAAAAAAAAAACATAATTAGAATTTTTTTTCAACACTATGAAAAATTTGAAAAAAATTGATTTTTTCGTAACTTTAGGCGACATGCGCGAACTATAGATGATAATTTTAGAATTTTTTTATTATTTTTCCCGAATTCAGGGTACAAAACTGCAACTTTTGAGGGGTAATCGGATACCAAATTCGAAAAAAACGTTTTTTTCGAACCACCCTAGTGTATGTATATGTGTGTAGGTGCGTGTATGTATGCGTGTAAGTGTAGGATATTGACGAAACCTGGAGACGGTTTTCGCTAGAGGTGCAGCATCGTGAGGAGCCGGTCGAGGGTGATGCTGGTTGGTATAATCAAAGGAACGTCAACAAGAAGTTCCGTCTAGAACTATACGAGCCTACTTTCCCGTATACCCATTTAAAAATAAAAAAAACAGCACATTTTAACCAAAGCAGCTAATACACTTTTTTCCCTTTAAAAAAATTCTTTAACAGCTTTCAAAACGAAAAAATAATAATTAAAATTAATAAGCTTATTAAAATAAATACATCATATCAAAAAAAAAAAAAAAATCGTTTCTTTTTCCCCCTGTTGCCAAAAATAATTTTTTAAATTAATAAAATGTCAACTTAAAGAAATACTTTTCATTGTCAAAAAAAAAAAAATCGTCTGCATATATCGTTTTGTAGAAACATAAATGACTTTGAGGTTATTCGCCGAAAACGGAATACCTAAATTAAAATTTTAGCGTGAAAATAAAAACAAATCATATCAACAATAATTATTTTACAGTGAAAACCATAGCTGCGGAGTCGGAGTCAATCTCATTTTGGGATAAAGGAGTCGGAGACGAATATCCAAGAATCAGAGTCAGTTATTTGTCCTCCGTGTATAAATGTTTGCCAAAGCTACGAAGTCAGAGTCGAAGTTGGGGAGTCGGAGTCCGATTAATTTGTCGGGCACAGGAGTCGGAGTCAGGTGCCTCTAAATTCTGGGAGTCGGAGTCTGGAGTTTGGCGTCAAGAGCTATTTCCAACAAAATTTGTTTGAAATAAATCCACCTTCAATTACGGAATCTACATTGACTTTCAGTTTTCCCCGTAGGGCGCTAATGTTAAGTTTTGTTGAACTGTTCAAAATTGAACAAAAAATAGTTCAAAATCAAAAAGTGAAATATGGGACTGAGGTGTCCTCGCCCGAGATCTTTCGAACAAAAAAAAAGTTTGTTCGAATCGGACTATTCATTCAAAAGTTATTAGGGGGAGACAGACAGACAGACCGACAGACATTTTTCCCCATCTCAATACCCTACTTTCCAATTTTTAATTTTTCGATATTTATTTAATTATTTTATTTATTTTTGACTTTTTTTTGTTTTTCGCGACATTTTTAAGATGCATTAAGCCTTCTTTCATGCTTTTTTCTTCTTTTTCTGACTTTTACTGGGAAAGTACGCTAAAAACAGTCAAATGAAAGCAATAAGCAATCGTAATTGCTCAAAAAGTTCCAAAACTTTGCGCAAGTGAATATTTCTATCAAAACCGAATGACTGAAGTTCAAAGCAGGGCCGTGGAGTCGGAAAGATTTTGGGGTAAAGCAGTCGGAGTCGTTAGACTGCAGGCATTTTTCTTCTTTTAATTTTCATTGACTTTCCTTGCTTTTTTAAAAACTGACTACTAATTGGTTCTATTACAATTACATGTTCAAAACTCTACTAATAAGAAAATAACTGCCATTAGCAATGAGCAGTCTCGATTGTTTATTGAATTTTCTGTAATAGCCAGCTACGCTGTTCCCAAGTTTACCTGTATTTTAACATTCTTGAACTAATAGCAACTGCGAGCAAATGGTTTTGAAACCTAACATTTTACGGTAATCACTTTTAAACGAAAATAATAACCTTTTTTTTTTTTTACTTCGATCTCATTTATAAAATTGTAAAAGGAATGGATCCCTTGATTCTCACTAAAAAGTATGAAATAAAATAAGTATATGATTTCTTTTGGTTACAATACTCAATAATGGAGTGGTTTCCTTCAGTCAAAAGTACTACTTTTAGTCATTAAAATGTTTAGAATGAGCAAAAAAAAAAAAAAACATGGACCCAGAAAATACTTTTATTTTTCCAACAGTCTTTTTTACATTAATTTTTTTTAATGTCCGATTTTTCAAACAAGGCGTGGTCTTGATGACGTCACAAATGATGCACTTTGCCGCTTTCTACTACGTTTCCACGTTATGATAATCAAGCAGCGAATTAGATATTGCACTCTACGCTTGCTATCAACCCTATCGTTGCCAATACACGTGAGTAAAGATGCGAATTAAAAATTTTGCACTGTGAATGGCAACACTGAAAGGCATTTCATCATTTGTGATGTCATCGGCAGAAGCCGTAAACAATGAAAGCGCTCCGATTAAAGTAATTTTTTAAAAATATTAAACGTAAACAAATGTATCAAAAAATGGTTAGATCCAATGTTTTTAAAAATGCTCTTTCAGAAAAAAAAAAACTTTTAAAATTTTGGAAACGACCCCATTGCAGTTAATCTTAAAAATCTTTACATTAAAGTTAATTCTAAAGTAGCCAATAAGATTAGAATTAAAAACTGAGCAAAGAAGAATAATAGGAAAAATAAAAGCTATTTGTACACAGCTGCATACCGCCGCATTTCTGTAAAATTGGCTCCAGGAGTACATGTACCCCATATCTCCCCGCAATACAAGAATAGTGCCCTATTTTCGTTGAAATTTAATAGATGAAATATCATTTCAGATTTATTGGGGATTGTTTGCCGAATTAAAGTATGAATATTTTTTATTAACTCTAAAATTAACTTGGAGCCACCCACCAGATGGGTCTCAGCCGGGGAGAACCTTCCTACGCAAGAACAAATTTTTGACTTTGTAAGAAAAGCGTTTTTTTTCCCCTCACGAGTTACAACTTTCAAAAATGAAAAAACACACGATTTGATTAACATGTATTTGTTAAACATTAATGAGGAGAAAATTAAACCCTATCGATTTTTTAAACAATGGGATGATTGTGTGATCCCAATGTTAAAATCATAATTAGTGTAAAAATTTGATTTTCAAATTTATTTTTTGACGTTGTATGCTACAACTAGTGGCACCCGCATGGCTTTGAACGTAGTAGAAAATTAAAAGGTCTTTTGGTTCTCCTGTATATTTACCAATGATGTATGGTGAATTTCTCGCCTATTGGCTTTCCCATGTTACGGTTCCACCTTGTGATAACTTGGTCATTGACTCCTCCATCTTATATGTTCGGGAAAATGTTCTTAAAATTGGATAGAAAAAGAACAAAATCGAATTTTCGAAAAATCGCTTCGAGGTGCTCTTCCCTATGTTAAGAACTAATTGTGTGCCAAATTTGATGAAAATCGGCCGAACGGTCTAGGCGCTGTGCACGTCACAGAGATCCTGACAGACAGGGAGAGATCCGGACAGAGAGACTTTCAGCTTTATTATTAGTAAAGATGAAATTCAACGCTTAACTTTCATAAAAAGGAATTATTATTTCAATCTCTGTATAGAGGTTTTTCCCCCTTCTGATGAGGCGGGAGGTTGTTTCCTGTGTTTCTTTTCTTTTTTTCTTTTTTTTGTTTAGAGTTTTAACTTAAGGTTCTTTTTTTTCCCAAATCTCTCTAACGAATTTTGAAAGTTTTTACGCTGGGCCAGAGTAGTTCATAATTTTTTGGTAAAGAGATACGTTGTTATTGTGAAATTTTTAAACAAAAACCTTAACAGAAATGAGAAGGACAACTATGCTACTACACAAATTATTAAATAGCGCTTATAAATAGGTACTTAATAAACTCTTAGCTGATATAGAACTGCTTCTACATGTGGAAGTCTGAGAGACTATAAAGGCATATGTTAGCACAGGGCTTCGCAACCGGTGTGCCGCGGCACACTGGTGCGCCGCAACAAGGAACCCGGTGTGCCGCAGTATTTTCGCAGTTATATAAAAAGAATGATCCTTGACGTATTTTATTTTAAAGTTACGACCGAATAGCGTTTGATCGTTCTGTAACTTCTAAATTCACCCTGTCGATCATGTGCAAAGGGACATACCTGACCCGACAAGGGGGGGGGGGGATTTGCTGCCTCCCTTCTGTTAAATTTCTTGTGATCCTGTTGCTTTCAGTTTTTTAAAACGGATTTTAATTTTCACGAACTCAACTAATTATACGGAATTTTTTCTAAATATTTTGCAAACGGGAGTATCGTCCCCTCCCCAGAAATTTCAGCCCCAGCTTTAGCTTTCGTTTTCCTCTTTTCCAGTTCCGATACTAATTTCCTTTTATCGTAGTTTCTCAAAGCTTGGTTCTGAGACTTAGTAGATTAGAAACTAAAATCATATACTGTTTCCTCCATCATGAAGCTCTCATGGCAGAACTTACCAGATGAGCTGAAGTCAGCTTTGGCTGAAATCGTGAAAATCGTGAATTAAAAAAAATCGAGGCCGCGTAATTCTCGCTTTTTCTCGGTATTTTTTGAAGAAATGGGGACAGATCACCACTCCCTACTTCTTCATATAGAGATTCGCTGGTTTTCACGTTTTGAGGTACTATCAAAAATTTTTGAATTGAGGGACGAGGTACGACAGCTTTTGATTTTAAAAAACGAAATGCAGTACAACAGTTTGTTGCAAGACAAATATTGGCTGGCAAAACTAGCGTACATGGCTGACATTTTTGAAAACCTTAACGAATTGAATCGGAAAATGCAAGGACAAGGAGAGAATTTGGGTTACATGTATGGATAAGCCAAACGGGTTTAATTCAAAAATTCAGCTGTGGAGAGAAGATGTAGTTCGTAGCTCATTTGTCATGTTCAAACGTACCGCCAGCATGGTATGTGAAGAAAATGGCATGGAAGAAAAGCTACTGAATGTTGTTGCAAAACATTTAGTCATACTTCAGGACAAGTTTAAGCACTATTTCAAGAATATTAACATGGAACAGTATGACTGGATTCGCGCTCCATTCTCTTCATCGGTTGATACATCAGGTTAAAGACCTTTCTTTGAAGGTGCGAGAAGAATTTATGGACCTCAGAGAGACCGTACTCTTAAACTTAAGTTGAGCGAAGTGCCTCTGGACGACTTTTGGTTGCTGGTTAAAAATGAGTATCCCACTATCTCTTGTCTTGCTATTGATGTGCCGCTACCATTTTCAATTACATATCTTAGCGAACTCTTCCTCTCAGCCCTCGCATAAAAAACAGTAAGAGATCACCTCTAAAGAACCTGGATCAAGAACTTCGTGTAGTTCTTTCCCGCATAGAGCCGAACATCAAACGTCTTTGCAAAAATTAGTGTCAAACGGATGTTAGGTGCATGGTTTTAATTTCTTGTTTGCTTCTTTCTTGAAACATTATTTGATAAATCGTTTAGCTTCAGTGTGCACTTTAATGAAATGTTTGACAGAAATGCTTTGAAACATATGAAGCATAATTTTCTGTAAATTGCTATAGTTTTGTTGTTTATTATCAACCTCAATACATTCGAAATATTTCTGCTTTCTAAATAAATTTAAATACACTACGTTTGTTATAATTGTTTTATTCATGTGAGAAAAGTCCCCCTCCCCCGTCTTTTTACCAGTGAATGATAAAAACATTTCTATACTACCATTGCAAAATTAAGTTCAGTGTGCCCCGTTGATCTAGAAATTTCTTAAGTGTGCCGCAAAGTAAAAAAGGTTGAGAAGCACTGTGTTAGCACAAGGAACATACAACCAGTAGTTTTGATCCTTGTTGAGAGCTATCAAACTGCTTGGTGGTGTAAAGTGGTCATAAAATCGTAGGTTTTCAACTAAGATGGATATAATAAATACAATAAATTCTTTAAACATTTCAACTTTTTTGTTGTTATTTTAAAAAAGCACGGTACATTGAATTTCAGGAAAAAAAATATTGATTTAAGTAGTTTTTTTTTTTTTTTTTTGTAACACTTTCAATTCCCTATGTATTTATGACCACTTTACCCCATGGGGTGGGGGAAAGTGGTCATAGCACGGGGTAAAGTGGTCATGGTTAAATATAGATGCAAAACCATTATAAATTACATTAATATTTGTATATTTCGTTTTTTTTTTATAGTAACAAGTATATGCACAAGTATTTGTGTGTATACACGAGTATATACGTGTCGTGTAAACACGAGTAAACGCGTTAATGTGTGAGTGGATACATGTATACATCAGATACGTGCATGCACCTGGTATTCAAGTATATACGTGTATGCACGAGTATATAAGCATGAATACATGATTACCTACAGGAGTTTACACGTGTTTACAGTAGTATATACGTGCCTGGTGCATATACGAGTATATACGCGTAAAAACGAACATCATATGCGGGGATGCACTTACCTCGGGGATACACGTGCATATCTGAGTATATACGTGTATAGTAGACGTATATACGCAAATATAAGTATACATGCATTCATGCATACATATACGAGTATACACGAGTTAATTCGTGGATACATCCAGTGCGTCTTTGTACGCGTTTACTCACGTATATACATAAGGAAGCACGAGTACATCCGTATGTATACTTACACGTATACATACGGATATCGTGTAAACACAATTATATACCTATATAGATGTCATATACGTACATTTGCGCTCATACACCAGTACATGTACGTATACACGAGTATATACCCTTACATACATGTATGCATACAGAGTAAATCCAAGCTCTTGGGCAAAACTCTAAGTGGTGTGAGAGGGGAGGATAAGAAGCAAAGAATCATTAGGAACTTATGGTCGCTGACGCGCTACATGCACCGCGCACACAAAGCCAGAAACGGATGATGCAAAACAGGTCACAAATTTGTTGCACAAAGATGATATAAGTTTTTAAAAAATATTTAGAGCAGTTGTTAGAAGTTACGGCTTGCAGTAGCTCTAATATACGCATCGCAACAGAGGCGCAGACACTGATGAAAGTTTTTTATAAGTCTCGTTATTGCAACAGAGAATGATTTGTGATTGCGACGCATGTAAAAAACAGCTAGAGGCCGCAAATTTCATCAATCGCTTTAAAACTTTCTTATGACTTTTAATAGTTTGCTCAAGAGTTTAAACTCACTAGGTATAATTTTACATTATATGCTTGTATGTAAGTGTCTACTCGAGTACGTACGCGTATATACCTATCTACCTGAGTATATATAAGTGTTTGTATCTATACGACTATAAGCGAGCATATAAGTGTATAGTCGAATGTATATCTGTATAGATAAAAAAATACTCGCAGATACTCATATGCGTATTTATTGGTTCATTTATGTGAATACGTCTACATACGTGCCTACACGAGTATTTATGCGTATACATACGGATACACTCATATATTTAACCCCGTTTACTGTAAAAACAATACATATTAAGTGAAGTTATGTCATAGCTCTCACGGGTCCCCAAAAGTGCTTTACTTTATGGACCTGTTGCAAGAGACCCTTTAAAGTGCTTAATTTTAAATACAAATTTTTGATTGAAGCACATTATTTGACAATGTGCTTTATTTATTGAGCAATCACGATTGCTTATTGTTCTCATTTGACTGTTTTTGGCGTTACGCTGATTTTTCCCACCGCCACCCTCCGCACCATCACCGTCGACGGGCTGGCTCCTCACGATGCTGCTCCTATAGCGAAAGCCGTCTCCAGGTTGCATCCATGTCCTACACACACGCGCATACATACACAACTGCACACACACACAAACATATACACACATACACACAAGCACATACACACACACACATACACAACTACCCACACATTCATGCATGCACACAGACACAAACACATATGCCTACACACATACACATACCCCCAACACACATTCATACACACACATACACATAACCCGTACACACAAACACACACGCCTACATACACACACTCGTGATTGCGAAAAACATGATTTGAATTCAAGATGTCAAAATTCAAATTAATTTTTTTTTATTTATTTATTTTTTTTAAAGCAAGAATTTAAAAAAAATTTTTTTTTTTTTCAGTCACCTCTCTCTTTAATTTCCAAGCCCATGACGAAAGCATTTTGACGAAATTTGATGAATGACTAAAGAAAACTGCTCATCTTTCTGAATATTACGAATTTATTGAGCAACACGATTGCTTATTGTTCTCACTTGACTGTTTTTGGCGTGCTATCATTTTATTTTCCCACCGCCTTCCTCTGCCAGCACCGCCGTCGACCGGCCGGCCCCTGCTCCTCTAGCGAAAACCGTCTCCAGGTTGCGTCCATATCCTACACGCATACATACACACACGCATGCCTACATACACACACATACACACACGAACACATACACACACGAACAGATACCCAAACACACACATACCCACGCACTCATGCCTGCACACTGACACACACACGCCTGCACACAGACACAAACACACTCACACACATACCCACACACACACTCACGCCTGCACACAGACACAAACACACACCTACATACACATGCCTGCACGCAGACACACACACGCCTGCACACAGACACACTCACACACATACCCACACACACACTCACGCCTGCACACAGACACAAACATACACCTATACACACACACTCACACACGTACCCACACGCACGCCTGCACCTGCACACACACACAGCCACAAACCTACACACCACACACACACCTATACACACACATGCCTGCACATACGCAAAAAAACACGTGATTGCGAAAAACATAATTTGAATTCAAGATGTCAAAATCAAATTATTTTTTCTGCAAAATTAATATTTATTAATTTTTTTAAAAGCTTTCCCTGCTCCCGTTATCTGTTTTCTCTTAAAAACTTATTTGCTCGGGAAAACTGGTCATTCATGTTTCAGTTTCATTGACAGTTTCTTCAATTACTGCACAGTTATCAGCTTTATGCATTAGCAGGATTGCCAGCTACTCCACATTTCTCAGAGTTTCTGTGCAATAACAAAAACTCCGCAGAGAAGTTAGTTAATTTGCTTCGCATTGCTTGTCAAAATGTGTTAAACGAGCATTTTCTAACAATCACATAAATATCTTTCTTTTCCAATGCGTTGTTTCAGTCGGAATTTTTGAAGAGGAATATATTCTTCTCATTCCGATTTCATTGTTTCCTTTTTATATTTTTAAATAATTATTAAATATTCTTTTTCAACATTATATAAGGACTATTTTTTCTTTCAAAACAAAGACAAAAAAAAAAAAAAAAGATTCTACTCGAAAGTACGGATTTACATTGCTATTTATTTATTTTTTAAGAATTTGGGGGAATGATATTTACCATTCATTTTCGTTTTTATTTCTCCCAGTTAAAGCTAAACATGAGTCACAGCTTGCTCAAATCTTCTGAGAACAATCGTGTGTTGATTTCAAGCCTTTCGCAACGTCAAAACAAAATACGACAATTTAGTATTAAACAATTACATAACTCTCTCTTGTTTCTAATTATTTGGGATAGTTGCATACACACCTACAATCTCTCTCTATATATATATTTACAGGGAAAGAAATGGTGCTCGGACACATAGCGTGGATCCGGACCACGTCAAGATGAAATTCTTTTTCATTTTCCTCGTCATTTGCAGCATCACGTAAGTCCATTGTTATTGTTTATATTTTCCCTGTACAATGTACAGGAAGTACTGAATTCGCGAAGGAATGTTCACTCAAATTTCGACATAAACTTTCGTTTCACCCTTTCCATCACCCGCGAATGAATCTTTAAAAAAAGAAAAAATAAATAAATAAAAACATTACAGTAAAATTCTCCTTGAAAAAAATTACTATTTAAAGCAGTGATATACATGGATTCCCATTGGTCCACACTGGTCTCCAATGGGTGCGTGTCAAGGAAAGAATAAATTCCGGGTTTCAATAGCTGTAAATTTGGGTCCATTCGCCCAGTGGCGTAGCCATGGGGGGAAAGCTGGGTCAGAACCCCCCCCCCCCATGAGCCCCAAAACAATGTGTATATATATATATATATATATATATTTTATATATATATATATATATATATATATATATATATATATATATATATATATATATATATATATATATATATATATATATATGTACAGTATAAGTGTATAAACTTGAGGACATGGTTTTACTTTAAACTTCAGAAAAAATTAACACCCCCTAAGGATTTTTTCTCGCTACGCCACTGCATTCGCCTGAACCTTATTTGAATCGAGTATTTCAGGAAGGGCATGAGTCCCATTTTTACTTCCTTACACAAAAAAAAAAGAAGTATTGTATTCGCGATAAAATTTTCACTCAAAAATCTGCTTTAATTTCCATTTTTCTTTCCCCCGAATGAATGTTGAGTTTTTTTCCCGATCCGATCACACGTGGATATATGCCTAGGAACCTACAGACACCCGAAATATCCATTTCGACGACCCCCGAGTTAATGACAACGAATTTTCTCGTGACGTCTGTATGTACGTATGTGTGTATGTATCTCGCATAACTCAAAAACGGTATGCCCTACAAAGTTGAAATTTGATACGTAGACTCCTAGTGGGGCCTAATTGTGCACCTTCCCTTTTGGTTACATTCGAATGTTACTAAGGGGTCTTTTGCCCCTTTTTGGGGGGAAATCATCGTATATTTCGATGAAAACTCAAGTGGTGTTAAAATTTGTCGGACACTTGGCGATATATCGCCAGTCTTTTGGTCGCCAAGTTTTGTCGCCAACTTGGCGACAAATTTGGCGGTTTTTTTTTTTTTGAGCAATCACGATTGCTTATTGATTTCATTTGACTGTTTTGGCGTCCTGTCATTTTATTTTCCCACATGCAGCACCCTCTGCAGCATCACCGGGGGGGAAATCGTTATTAATTTTTCGATGTAAACTCAAGTGGGGTTAAAATTTGTCGGACGCGATATATCGCCAGTCTTTTGGTCGCCAAGTTTTGTCGCCAACTTGGCGACAAATTTGGCGGTTTTTTTGAGCAATCACGATTGCTTATTGCTTTTATTTGACTGTTTTGGCGTCCTATCATTTTATTTTCCCCTCTGCAGCATCACCCCCGGGGGGGGAAATCATTATTAATTTCGATGTAAACTCAAGTAGTGTTAAAATTTGTCGGACACTTGGCAATATATCGCCAGTCTTTTGGTCGCCAAGTTTTGTCGCCAACTTGGCGACAAATTTGGCGTTTTTTTTTTGAGCAATCACGATTGCTTATTGCTTTTATTTGACTGTTTTGGCGTCCTATCATTTTATTTTCCCCTCTGCAGCATCACCCCCGGGGGGAGAAATCATTATTAATTTTTCGATGTAAACTCAAGTAGTGTTATAATCTGTCGGACACTTGGCGATATATCGCCAGTCTTTTGGTCGCCAAGTTTTGTCACTAACTTGACGACAAATTTGGCGTTTTTTTTTTTTTTGAGCAATCACGATTGCTTACTGCTTTCATTTGACTGTTTTGGCGTCCTATCATTTTATTTTCCCACAAGCAGCACCCTCTGCAGCATCACCGGGGGGGGGGGGATCATTATTAATTTCGATGTAAACTCAAGTAGTGTTAAAATTTGCACAAATTTGGCGTTTTTTTTTTTTTTTTTTTTGAGCAATCACAATTGCTTATTGCTTTCATTTGACTGTTTTGGCGTCCTATCATTTTATTTTCCCACAAGCAGCACCCTCTGCAGCATCACCGGGGGGGGGGGGGAATCATTATTAATTTCGATGTAAACTCAAGTAGTGTTAAAATTTGTCGGACACTTGGCGATATATCGCCAGTCTTTTGGTCGCCAAGTTTTGTCGCCAACTTGACGACAAATTTGGCGTTTTTTTTTTTTTTTTGAGCAATCACGATTGCTTATTGCTTTCATTTGACTGTTTTGGCGTCCTATCATTTTATTTTCCCCTCTGCAGCATCACCGGGGGGGGGGGGGGGAATCATTATTAATTTCGATGTAAACTCAAGTAGTGTTAAAATTTGTCGGACACTTGGCGATATATCGCCAGTCTTTTGGTCGCCAAGTTTTGTCGCCAACTTGGCGACAAAGTTTGAGATTTTTTTTTTTTTTTGTTTCAATTCGGCCACTGTTGGTGTTATTTAGAGAGTAAACAATTGAATCACATTAAAATTGCCAGTGATGGGGAAATGTCATTAAATTGGAGTAAAAGGAAGACATGTGATGTTCATCAGCTCTTTTTTAAATATATTTTTGCACCAGACATTATTATTTGACAAAAACAAGACGGGAGAAAGAGGAAAATACAAGATGTATTTTCTTAAGATATTGAATTTATGCATACGGGCTTCATTAATTATTTTTGTCACTTTGCTACATACACACATACGCACATCACGAGAAAATTCGTTGTAATTAACTCGGGGGTCGTCAAAATGGATATTTCAGGTGTCTCTACGTTTCTAGGCATGTATCCACGTGTGGTCGGGTCGAAAAAAAAACTCAGCATTCATTCGGGGGTGAGCAAAATGGAAATGAAGGCCGAATTTTGAGTGAAATTTTTTTCGCGAATACAATACTTCCTTTTTTGAAAAAGGAAGTAAAAAACATATTTCCCTGAAAAATGTTAGGCCTATATTAATGGAAAATTCTTCATCTCCGCGAATCTCACCTCCGTGACAGACCTTATCAATGTCATTATTTCTGAGGCGAAAATAACTGATGGAGGGGAAATACATCAATAGGCATTCTAACCAAAATCAAAAATTGCAGTGTATCCTTAAATTTACCAAATACTATTTTTAATATACATTTGAAACTACTAATTAAGCCGTATTTTAATTCAGATCATAATATTATATTCCCACTAATCATTAAAATAGCTGATTGTTTGCACAATTAACAAAATGACTACTCTGATATTAAATTGGCCTCGATTTTTAAATATTAAATGTTTTTTTCTTTTTTTAAATTTCTATGAACAAGGCATTTTTTAAAGTTATCTTAAGTATAATGATGAGTAAAATAATTGCAACTTAGCTGGGCCATTGTTTATGGTAACTTCTAGTAGGTAACACTTTCACGTAAGAACGAAATAAAAAGAAATTAATTTGAATTTTGACCTCTTGAATTCAAATTATGTTTTTCGCAATCACGAGTGTTTGTGTGTATGTAGGCGTGTGTGTTCATGTGTGTATGGGGGGTATGTGTGTTTGGGTGTAGGGGGTATGTGTATGTATGTGTAGGCATGTGTGTTTGTGTCTGTGTGCTTGTGTGCAGGTATGAGTGTGTGGGTAGTTGCGTGCATGAGTGTTTGTGTGTATGGGGGGGGGAATGTGTATGTGTGTGTAGGGTAGGCATATGTGTTTGTGTCTGTGTGCAGGCATGAGTGTGTGGGTAATTGTGTGTAGGTGTCTGTATGTATGCGTGTGTGTGTGTATGTTTGTGTGTTGTGTATGTGTTTGTGTGTGTATGTGTTTGTGTGTGTATGTGTTTGTGTATGTGTGTGTGTTTGTGTATGTGCGTAGGTGTATGTATGTGTATGTGTTTGTGTGTACGTGCGTGTATGTATGCGTGTAAGTGTAGGATATTGACGCAACCTGGAGACGGTTTTCGATAGAGGAGCAGCATCGTGAGGCGGCCGGTCGACGGTGAAGTTGCAGAGGGTGCTGGCGAGAAAATAAAATCATAGGACATCAAATAAAAGCAATAAGCAATCGTGATTGCTCAAAAAAAAAAAAAAAAGAAAACAAAAGGATTCGAAATTGAAAATTATTTGCGTTCAAATGTTACGTTTTCTGGAGAATGACTGGGAACTTAACGAACATGAAATGATGCCTCTCCAACATCCTCTGCTACAGTTCTTTCGTTTGTCCGGATTCCAGTCCCCCGATAAAACGTCAAGCCATGGAATCCGGTAAATTACGGTGTCGTGGCATTTTCCATTCAAAAAAAAAAAAAAATTGAATTTTGACATCTTGAATTCAAATTATGTTTTTCGCAATCACGAGTGTGTGTATGTAGGCGTGTGTGTTTGTTGTGGGGGTATGTGTATGTGTGTGTAGGCATGTGTGTTTGTGTGTGTCCTGGCAAAAGTGTGTGGGTAGTTGTGTGTATGTTTTTGTGTGTGTGTAGGTGTCTGTATGTAAGCGTGTGTGTATGTGTTTGTGTGTGTATGTTTTTGTGTGTAGGTGTCTGTATGTATGCGTGTGTGTATGTGTTTGTGTGTGTGTATGTGTATAGGTGTATGTGTTTGTGTATTTGTGCGCGTGTAGTTGTGTATGTATGCGCGTGTGTGTAGGACATGGACGCAACCTGGAGACGGCTTTCGCTAGAAGAGCAGCATCGTGAGGAGCCGGTCGACGGTGGTGCTGGCAGAGGGTGGCGGTGGGAAAATATAATGATAGCACATCAAAACATTCAAGTGAGAACAATAAGCAATCGTGATTGCTCAAAAAAAAAAAATAAATAAATTAAAATAACGGTTGAATATTACCGCTCAGACAGTGAAAAAATTGGCCTCTGTTAAATCGTGATTTTCGCTCTTGTAACCTTTTTCCGCTTTTCGACGACAGAAGCTTTGATGTGCTTCCGAAGTTTGCGTTTTATTCTCATGTTTTCTGAAAACATGGACACTTTATTGGAAATTAATTTCCGGAATAATATTTTACTCAATTTTGTTAAAATCATTTGCCCCGAACTTAAACTTTTAGGAGGGTGGAAATTCTCAGTTTGCCGACTCCAAATGAATAATGATAATTTTGTTGAATCGTTAAACAAAACGTGGAAATTTTGGAAGGTCACAGCTACCTCCTCACTTTATAACTTGATTATTTCAAAAATTTTAAGTGATTTCAGGTCAAGCGCAGTAAATGACCAAAAGCAAAAGTTTAAAGTATTTTTTTTTTAGAGCTCAGTAATCTTTGTGTGTGAGTGTGTGTTTACATTGTTTTTGAATACCTTGGATTTTTTTCTAGTAAAGACACTTTTTTTTTAAGTAATAGTTTTTGTAGTTGATTTTTTTTAAATGCAGTTGACTGCAAAATATATCTTCTACCTAATACTAAGAAAACGACAGCTCATATTTGTAGGATTGGTTTTGTGTTTATTTAGCGAAAAACATCCTTTGAAATTTTTTTTTAAAAAATAAACTGTTGATTGCGTGCAACAAATTTGCATGCAAATAGTTTCGAAAAATTATTTATTTTTCTTAATTTAAAAACTTATGAGGTTCCTCAAACCTTGACGAATATAAAAATTCAAAGCATCAAATTCATCCATGCTATTAAAAATATATTTATTTTTCAAAGCTTTTCTAATGCTGGAATACAAAAATGCGTGCTCATGTTTTATGCTACTTTTTTCTACATTAATCATAAGTAGAAGAAATAAAAAAAAAAAGTTTAAAATTTCTTTTTAGGACTTCAATGTAGGAAACGTTCTGTGGGAGAATTCCCGAACTCCATCCCTTCCTCCAACGTCGTCAAATATTTGTTCAAGTTTAGCGCATTTAAAACATTAATTGTCGAAAAATTTCCAGGGGGACAGAACTCAAACTACTTCTTTTTCTTTAGTCATCAAAGATGATGTTTAATTGCGTTTTCAAGACTTAAACTTCAAAAAACTCTCCGAGGGAGAGCCACCTAAGTTGCAGCCGCTTCAATATCACCAGCCAAAAGTCATTGAAGCTCATCAAAACTTTCGGGACCTGAACTTTAAAAACTTCGCGGGATGCATCCGCCCTCCCGATTTCCACCCTGCACCACCATTATTGAAAATCGTCCAAAGATACCATTTTTGAGCGTTCAATTTTGAAAAATTTCATAGGATATTTGATATTTCAGAGGTATATTTATTTTTCAGGTTTCGGCCGATGACGGCATCAAAGGGAAAAGATGCAGGTGAAAAAGTTGGAGAGACTGCCGGTAAAGGTGGAGGTGGCTCTGGTTCGGACTTCGCACCTCCACACTCCAGGGTCCGCCGATTCTACGGTGGTGGTGGAGGCCCTGGTGGTTTTGGAGGGCCTGGCGGTTATGGCGGTGGAGGCC
This sequence comes from Uloborus diversus, assembly GCF_026930045.1. Classification (NCBI taxonomy): domain Eukaryota; kingdom Metazoa; phylum Arthropoda; class Arachnida; order Araneae; family Uloboridae; genus Uloborus; species Uloborus diversus. The sequence goes on from NW_026558976.1 coordinate 32,429, forward strand.
CTGGTGGTTATGGAGGACCTGGCGGTTATGGCGGTGGAGGCCCTGGTGGTTATGGTGGTGGTGGAGGCCCTGGTGGTTATGGTGGTGGTGGTGGAGGCCCTGGTGGTTGTGGCGGTGGTGGAGGGCCCGGTGGTTATGGAGGCTATGGTGCTGATGGTGCTGGTGCTCCTCCTCCTGCCGATGCAGGTGGTGGTGGAGCTTCTGGTGGTAGTCATAGTGGCGACAGGACCATAACAAACACCATCAGTGGCGGCTATGGAGGCTATAGTGCTAACGGTTACCCTAGCGCCGCTGACGCTGTAGGTTACCAATTCAGGAGGCCAATGCCCGGCAATCGTTGGTTTCCTCAACGCTAAAGGTGGAGTTGGTAGCGCTGGTGTTAGTCCTGGAGGTCACGTTTTTAGTGTGCTGGTGTGATCAAGATTCATCATCAGAGGGGGCAGAACCCCGCAGATTCTCCCATGCCCTGCGACGTTCATGTTCCAGGTCAACCAACAGGTACTTCGAGCAGCGCTTGCCAAGGACAACCCTACTTTCATGTTCTTTTACTGATAAATAAATCGATTTTTTGTAGTTCGGTTACTCATTCGTAAAACGACATTAACACGCAGTCAAAATACATCGTTTTTAAAATACGGTAATTTCAGTTCATGCTAGATGAGTCATGGGGGTATCCCGAAATATACTTTTCAAATATACTTTCTTATTTATGTTAAAAAGCCAAACATAAAGACGGGAAGATTACGAATCTATCGATACCTGGTTCGATGGCCAGTTCACTGTCGTTCGGGAGAAGAAGATTGGACATAGATACAGGGTCCATTATGAAAGTAATGAGCATTTACTGGCAAAATTTGTTTATTGATCGTAATTTGTACAAATGTTCAATATTCTTCAAAATACATTCCTCCTGCATCAATACACTTGCGGAGACGTGTTAGCCACGCCTGAAAGGCACCCTGAAACTCCTTGAAGGGAATGCCTCTCAGGAACGTTGTAACATGGTGTTGGATGTTTTCCACGGTTTCCCAATGTTTTCCTTTCATTTTTCTCTTGAGTCGTGGAAACAAAAAGAAGTCACATGGAGCTAAGTCGGGACTGCAAGGGGGTGAGGGATCACCGGGGTGTTGCTCCGGGCCAGGAAATTGGTAATGCTGAAGGCTTTGTGACTTGAAATGCAATCGTTCTTGAAGGCTTCTTGCAACATCTGGAATGTTTCGGTTGCATTTTTTCCAAGCCTCACGCCAAACTTTACGGCGTTTCGTTGTTTAAGCGAACGCTCCATCGTGTCATGTTACAAAAGTTGAAAACACACTTCAAGCGGAGGCACGTATCTCCTCTCACACTGCTCGAACTCAACTGACGATGGGATGCATTGAAAGGGCATGTCTCCCACCACATTTTCCAGCCAGTTTTACCGTGCTGCCATCTATCGTCGCGTCACAATAACATTATGATCATTACTTTCATAATGGACCCTGTACATAGGTACATACGCTCAGTTTTTAATTGTATAAGATAACTAGCAGCCGAAGGCGGCTGCGGTGGACTGGTGAGGATGTAAGCAACTGCAAAGGACTCTGTTCCACTGTACCTCCAAAGCAGAATTTTTAAGACAAGAGTCAAAAGTTATGAATGAAACATATGACCATTACATGACTGCAATTGATGAAGTTTCTAATTTATGCCTCAAATTCAAAAAAGACAAACTTAGCTTAACAGCTAAACTATAGCAAAAATTATAATCTAGTGTGGACCCCTCACTGCTTCCTTTTCCGACTATTAAATAATCGTTTCTTTTTTTTAAACAATTCAAAAGAATCGGTGCATGTAATGTACGAGCGTTAGAAGCAATACTTCTTAAATCCATAGCGTTTTACAAATTTTCTCACACTCATAAACTTTACTAAATATTTCAAATGCCTCCAGCTTTTTTTACTTCCTTTTACAAAAAAGGAAGTATTGCCAGACGTGGATAAGTGCCCAAGAACCTACAGACACCCGAAATATCCATTTTGACGACCCCAGAGTTAATTACAAAGAATTTTCTCGTGGCGTCTGTATGTACGTATGTATGTGCGTTTGTGTGTATGTGTGTATGTATCTCGCATAACTCAAGAACGGTATGTCCTAGAAAGTTGAAATTTGGTACGTAGATTCTTAGTGGGGCCTAGTTGTGCACCTTCCCTTTTGGTTGCATCCGGATGTTCCTAAGGGGATCTTTTGCCCCTTTTTGGGGGGAAATCATCGTTAATTTCGATGTAAACTCAAGTGGTGTTATAATTTGTCGGACACTTGGCGATATATCGCCAGTCTTTTGGTCGCCAAGTTTTGTCGCCAACTTGGCGACAAATTCGGCGGATTTTTTTTTTTTTTTTTAATTTTGTTTCAATTTGGCCACTGTTGGTAATATTTAGGGAGTAAACAATTGAATCACATTAAAATAGCGAATAATGGGGGAAACGACATTAAATTGGAGTAAAAGGAAGTCATGTGATGCACACATCAGCTCGTTTTTAAAGATGTTCAATTCATTCTCTTTTTCTACATTACATTTTTTAACGGAACACTGTGAAGCGCACCAACGCGCCCCGAGCGCGTTGGTCCGCATAACGAAAACAACTTCAATAACAATTTTTTGACAAATATTATCTAACGTTGTAACTAACTTATATTATATTGTGTTTAGCATGAGGAACAAAGATCAAAGTTCAGTATTACGTATTAAATTATTAAACTGACAGATTTCTACTTTTACGCTATTTATGCCATAACCGTCCACATTTCACAACTCAGCACAACTTGATTCAGCCAAGCATGAGTCATAGCTTGCTCAAATCTTCTGCGAACAGTCGCGTGTTGATTTCCAAACCTTTCGCAACGTCAAAAAGAAAAAAAAAAGAAAGAAAAAAGAAAAAGAAAAAAAAAACAATGCCGATTTAGTATTAAACAGTTACATAATTCTTTTGCTTCCAATTGTTTGCGATAATTTCATACACACATACAATATATACATATATATATATACAGGGAGAGAAATGGAGCTCGGACACATAGCGTGGATCCGGACCACGTCAAAATGAAATTGTTTTTCATTTTCCTCGTCATCTGCAGCATCACGTAAGTTCAATGTTTTTTTTTTCCTTGTACAAAGTACAGGAAGTACTGAATTCGCGAAAAAATGTGCACTTTTTTTCACACTTTCCGTCACTCACAAATGAATGTTAAGCGAAAAAAAATAAATAAATAAAACTAAATTAAAAAAAAAAAATTTGAATTTTGACATCTTGAATTCAAATTGTGTTTTTCGCAATCACAAGTGCGTGTATGTAGGCGTGTGTGTAGGCATGTGTGTTTGTGTCTGTGTGCTGCCATAAGTGTGTGGGTAGTTGTGTGTATGAATGTGTGTGGGGGGGGGGGGGGGTATGTGTATGTATGTGTAGGCATATGTGTTTGTGTCTGTGTGCAGGCATGAATGTGTGGGTAGTTGTGTGTTTGTGTATGTGTGTGTAGATGTATGTGTGTTGGTGTATGTGTGTATGTGTTTGTGCGTGTACGTGTGTAGTTGTGTATGTATGAGTGTGTGTGTAGGATATTGACGCAACCTGGTGACGGCTTTCGCTAGAGGAGCAGCATCGTGAGGAGCCGGTCGACGGTGGTGTTGGCAGAGGGTGCTGGCGGGAAAATAAAATGATAGCACACCAAAACAGTCAAATGAAAGCAATAAGCAATCGTGATTGCTCAAAAAAATCAAGGATTACAGTAAAACTACGCTCGAATAAGTACAATATACACTGTAAAAAAAATCCGTAAAATTTACAGAAAAAAAGCCAGTTTTCTTCCGTTTATTTTACAGAAATCTTCCGTATTTTTATTATTTATTCAAGCTGATTTATTATTTTATCAAGATTAAAAAATGAAACTATACTTTCATAAATACATTTCAATATTTACTATACTACTACGAAATACATGTATACAAAGGTAAATTTCCGAATATGCCTCTGTAACAGATGACAAAAAAACAGAATAATAAAATATTGATTAGAATGCAATGAAATGGAAGTTGCAAACGATTTAAGACTTACTCGCTTTAAATAAATATAAGATCAAAAACTCGAGCACGGGAACGAAAATCCAAACACGCGGGCGAAATTTCGAAGATTCGAAGAAAAACAAAGTATAACCGGTTACAGATTCAAAAAAACAGAGAAATCCTGTATTTTATTACGAAATGTTTTTTTCTGTAAAAAATACGATAACTTCTTCAAACTTTACAGTTTTTTTTTTGCAGTGTACTACTTTTAATCATAATTTTTGAAGTTGGCGCAAAAACAAAAAGTAAAATACAGTGTATTTATGACTCGTTCATATTTTTTCAGAAAATCATCGAAAGTTATGAACGAAACATTTATATCGCTACTCAAATATGCTGTCATCAATGCATAATGTATGTGGTAGTGAAGAAACTGCGCCTGGTTAAATTTATAGTTTTAGTTGAGTTATGGCTGTGAATGATTTTATCTATCGTTTCTGCGCCAACTTCAAAAATTATGTTTAAAAGTAGTATCGATGGTGTTTAAAGAATAAAATTATTTTTTACTTTTTAGAGCAATTTTGAAGTCGGTTCAATTTTTTTTTCAATTTTTTTTAATTTTATTCTTTTTAGTGTATTTCAGAAATAGTAAGAAGTCATCATCACGCAACTTCACTTTTTTTTTCATAAAATGCTCCTTACTAAAAAAAAAAATATAAAAACACCGTAAACTTTAAGCGATAAGCGCTAAAAATTGATCCTTGTTCCTCTCTGGAATTCATTTGTGCGTTAGTTTAATTATACCCTAGGTTACCTTAGTTACTGTGGCAAATTTGAGATATCCGCGATTTAGAGTCTAGTTGCAACTGTTGAATCTGTTTTAGTCTTGATTGAATTTCATTTCCTAAGACAACTTTGAACAACTGTTAGATCTGTTCTAACCTTGTGCAATTGCAGTCAGAGATTCACAAATCCTATGAGCTGAGAGTAAGTACATAAGGATTTAAGGGAAATTAGTGATTTTCAAACTTTAATTACTCCAGCCCATGATGTCTCAGTGGGTTGAATTTTCGTGTATGTACTCAATGCCCCCCCCCCCAAGAATATGTATACAAACAATCATTACCATAGCCCCCGGGGGGCTGTGACAGAGGCCCGGGAAGGTACAATTTGGGGGGTAAAAACGAGGGGGGAGGGGAGCCAAATGGCACAAAAGGCACATCAGTAGGGCACAAGGAATGTGTGTGCGAAATTTCAACTTGATTCCTTTTTTCGTCTGCGCTGTTGCCCTGTTAAAGAAGGCGAAAACTTTTTTGAACAGCGATTTTCTAACTTAAATTCCTCCTCCCCCTGATGGTCCAGGGGATTGTATTTTAGTTTACGTCGTCAGGGGACATTAGAGATTGAGTATATTAAAAATCAACTCCGGGGGTCATCATGGGGCTGAGATACAGAGGGGTGAAAAACCCAGAAACCCCCCAAACTGTTCTGTCGTGTAAACTAAACTTAGTCGCGTTTATTTTCTTTCGTCTTTCTTGGCGGTGTATTTGCTTTTGTTGGTTGCTGACGTTAGGTTTCCTTGGCGGCCGTAACGCTCCCGCGTCCCATGATCAGTTATTTTCTGCTTTTTAGTTCCTAGGTGTTTTTTGAAGGCGATTTTTTTTAATTTAAAAATATTTTTCTTTGCTATAGATCAGTTTGAAAGTTTGCGGGAATTTAATTCAAATGCAAAAAGTGCAAATGTTTTATGAAATCAAAAACTCCAGGTATCCAATGCGTTCCTCTATATTTATTGGAAAAAGAAAAAAAAAAGTTTCAGATTTCATTTTAGGACTTCATATTAGAAAAAGTTTTGGGGGACAGTTCCCATACTTTATCCCTTCTTCCAACGTCGTCAAAGATGTCCAAGAATAGCACATTTAAAGCTATATAACTGTCCAAAAATTTCCGGAGGGACGGAGCCCAATCATCTTCCCAAATCATCGAAGATGATCTTTAATTGCGTTTTCAAGTCTTAAACTTCAAAAACTTTTCGGCGGAGGACCACCTAAGGCGCACCCACTTCATTATCACCACACAAACATCATTGAAGTTCATCCAAAATTTCACCTTTCGGGAGTTCGATTTTAAAAACTTTTCAGGATGCGCCCCCCGACAAGCGCCCTGCGTCGACATTTTTGAAAATCGTCCAAAAATTTCATTTTTGAGGATTCAAGTTTGAAAATTTTCAGAGGATAACATATTTATTTGTTTTTCAGGTTTCGGCCGATGACGGCATTGGAGGGAAATGATGCAGGTGAAGAAGTTGGAGAAGCAGGCGGTGCTGGTTTGGACTTCACACCTTCACATTCCAGAGTCCGCCGTTTCTACCACCTTGGCGGTGGTGGCGGCCCTGGTGGTTATGAAGGCTATGGCGGTGGTGGAGACCCTGGCGGTTACGGAAGCTATGGTGATGGGGGCCCTAGTGGTTATGGAGGCTACGTTGCTGATGGTACTGCTGCTTCTCCTAGTGATGGAGGTTCTAGTGGTGGCAATGGAGCTCCTGGTGGCAGTTCTAGTGGCGCCAGGACAATAATATCCTCCATAAGTGGAGGTTCTGGTGGCACCAGGACCATAACATCCACCATTAGTGGCGGTTACGGAGGCTATAGTCTTGATGGCGGTGGAGGCCCTGGTGGTTATGGTGGTGGTGAAGGCCCTGGTGGTTATGGCGGTGGAGGCCCTGGTGGTTGTGGCGGGGGTGGAGGCCCCGGTGGTTATGGAGGCTATGGTGCTGATGGTACTGGTGCTCCTCCTCCTGCCGATGCAGGTGGTGGAGGAGCTTCTGGTGGTAGTCATAGTGGCGACAGGACTATAACAAACACCATCAGTGGCGGCTATGGAGGCTATAGTGCTAACGGTTATCCTAGCCCCGCTGACGCTGTAGGTTACCAATTCAGGAGGCCCATGCCCGGCAACCCGTGGTTTCCTCAACGCTAAAGGTGGAGTTGGTAGCGCTGGTGTTAGTCCTGGAGGTCACGTTTTTAGTGTGCTGGTGTGATCAAGATTCATCATCAGAGGGGACAGAACCCAACAGATCTTCCCATACCCTGTGACGTTCGTGCTCCAGGTCAACCAACAGGTACTTCGAGCATCACTCGCCAAGGACAACCCTACTTTCATGTTCTTTTTCTGACTAATAAATCGATTTTTTGTAGTTCGATTACTTATTTGTAAAACGACATTAACACGCAGTCATAATGTATCGTCTTTAAAATACGGTACTTTCAGTTCATGTTAGATGAGTCATGGGGGTATCCCCAAATATACTTTTCAAACATTTTCCAAAATCACTGCAAAATGTGTCACAAATTGTATCAATTTGTCACACATTTTGTCTCACATGTAAAACATTTCATGCAATACAACGACTGCCCGGTCATGCCATCTAGATAGACTGCAGTTCCATCCTTGTGATGGACTCATCAGTCTGTGATAGACAATAACGCAGCTGAAGGCAGATGACATCTCATTGAAGTTTAGAGTACAAAAAAAAAAAAAAAAATTTGAATTTTGACATTTTGAATTCAAATCATGTTTTTCGCAATCACGAGTGTGTGTATGTAGGTGTGTGTGTTTGTGTCTGTGTGCTGGCATAAGTGTGTGGGTAGTTGTGTGTATGAATGTGTGCGCGTGGCTGCGGGGTATGTGTATGTGTGTGTAGGAATATGTGTTTGTGTCTGTGTGCAGGCATGAATGTGTGGGTAGTTGTGTGTATGTGTGTGTATGTTTTTGTGTGTGTGTAAATGTAAATGTCTGTATGTATGCGTGTGTGTATGTGTTTGTGTTTGTGTATGTGTGTGTAGGTATGTGTGTAGGTGTATGTGTGTGTATTTGTGTGTGTATGTGCGTGTGTAGTTGTGTATGTATGTGCGTGTGTGTAGGATATTGCCACAACCTGGAGACGGCTTTCGCTATAGGAGCAGCATCGTGAGGACCCGGTCGACGGTGATGCTGCAGATGTGGCAGTGGGAAAATAAAATGATAGGACATCAAAACAGTCAAGTGAAAACAATAAGCAACCGTGATTGCTCAAAAAAAAAAAAAAAAAAAAAAAAAAAAAACTGGTAGCTAAAGTAAATTTAGCATACCAGTGAGAGTCGGCCGCTATGGTACGGTTCAACTCGTCAGTTGGTGGCAAAGCTTAGGTATTAAGTAGTAAATTACCACCCTTAAGCCAGGGCTAAGGCAAAACGAAATAAAAATACAGTTCGACTACACCATCCAGAGCCTGCTGTTCTACAGTTCTGCCGTAGCCCTGGCATAAGGGTAATAACGTACTGCCCAGTACTTGAGCTTTACCTTCAGTTTACGAGTTGAACCGTACCATTTCTGCAGACTCTAGCTGGTGTGTGCTAGATTTACTTTATCTACCAGTTTGTTTCACTCTCAGATCCAACGAGATGACATTTGCCTCCGGCTCGGTTATTTTTCGATTCCAGACTGATGAGTCTATAACTAGGACGTAACTGAAGTCTGTGGATGGTACGACAGGGTTGTCGGTATATTGCACACGTAGTTCTGCCGTAGGCCCAAGCCCCGACTAACTAAATAAATACAAATACAAATGTGACGACCAGCAACAGGCTCTGGTCCCAGCTAGGCTGGTCCTAGTCAACTAATTAGTCCCCAATGAAGATCAATGGCCCTTTTAAAGCTATCCACTCCCTTGCTCATTACCGCCTCTTCCGGTAAGCTATTCCAAGTGCCCACGACCCTGCTAAAGTAGTAGTTTTTCCTGATTTCCAAGTTAGTCTAAGATTTAAATAGCTTAAAACAATGACCCCTCATCTTGTTTTCCCCGCAAAAATTTTACCCATTTACATCTTTCATTTTTATAAATTTAAATAACTGAATCATGTCCCCTCTGACTCTCCTTTGCTCCAGGCTATACATGTTAAGCCTATTAAGTCTGGTATCATAATCTAACTCTGAGAGTCCCCTTACTAATTTAGTTACCCTTCTTTGAACCCTTTCCATTACAAAAATATCTTTCTTCAGATAAGGCGACCAAAACTGAACAGCATACTCCAAATGAGGTCTTACTAAACTCCTATATAAAGGCAGAAGAACTTTCTTAGATTTGTTTGAAATAGATCTATTGATAAACCCAAGCATTTTGTTGGCTTTGTTACTAGCAATACCGCACCGTTGACTAAACTTGAAGTCCTGATTTATAAAGATACCCAGATCCATAACATTTTCTGCCTGATTTATGACTGAACCCTGTAAACGATATCTCATACGCTTATTTCCATGACCTAAGTGTAGCACTTGACATTTCCCTACATTAACTGCCATACCCCATTTATCTGCCCACTTAGTAATATGATCTAAATCCTCTTGCAGCTGTTTTACTTGTTCTTCATTTTCGACAATCCCCATAACTTTTACATCGACAGCAAAACAATTCATGCTTCCAGAAATATTTTCATTGATGTCATTCATAAATATAATAAACAAAAGAGGCCCTAAAACTGATCCCTGAGGAACCCCACTTAAAACATCACTCCAATTAGAATGATTTCCTCTCACAACTACTCTTTGCTTCCTACCAGTAAGCCAATTTCTAACCCAAAGTAAAGTTTTTCCTCCTATTCCTATGTCAGCTAACTTGCTGAGAAGAGCAACATGCGGTACCTTGTCAAAAGCTTTTTGAAAATCAATATAAACAACATCCACACATTTTTTGTTATCTAAAGCTGAGGTAACCTTGTCGTAGAAATGCAATAAATTAGTAGTACAGGATTTACCTTTCCTGAAACCGTACTGCAAACTAGTCAACAGACAATTAGTCTCTAAGAACTTCATGATCTTAATTTTGATCAAAGTTTCGAAAATCTTACAAATCACTGAAGTCAAACTTACAGGTCCATAATTCCCAGCAATACCTTTAGACCCCTTCTTGAAGAGTGGCGTTTCGCTCGCAATCCTGCGGCCAATCCTGCATTTTTTTTTCCATTCAAGTGTTTTCTAGCTTTTTGCCGCTCATAAAACGATTGTTTTCACAAGCATCCTCCGAAGTTTGAATCTTCTTCTTCGTATATCTGCAAGAAGAGCAAGTAAAATTTTGTATCTCATATGACCAACAATGGATTTACCATTTCAGAACACAATAAAAGTAGAATATATTTTTCTGAGAATGAATTGGTATCCTCATTCGAAGTTTCAGTTTTCCTACGTTCATCCATTGAGAAAATGCGTAAAACCTATAAGCATTTTAAAAACCACAACTAAAATTTAAAATCAAATAAATTACGCTTAAAACGAGCTGATGTGTGCATCACATGACTTCCTTTTACTCCAATTTAATGTCATTTTCTCATTATTGGCAGTTTTAATGTGATTCAATAGTTTACTCTCTAAATCCCCAAAAATGGCCAAATTGAAACCAGATTTAGAGAAAAATAAATTAAAAAAATCACCAAATTTGTCGCCAAGTTGGCGACAAAACTTGGCGACCAAAAGACTGGTGATATATCGCCAAGTGTCCGCCAAATTATAACACCACTTGAGCTTACATCGAAATTAACAATGGTTTCCCCACAAAAAGGGGCAAAAGACCCTTTTTGAAGCATCCGAATGCAACCAAAACGGGAGGTGCACAACTAGACCCCACTAGGAGTCTACGTACCAAATTTAAACTTTCTACGACATTTCGTTCTTGAGTTATGCGACATACATACACACATACATACGTACATACAGACGTCACGAGAAAACTCGTTGTAATTAACTCGGGGATCGTCAAAATGGATATTTCGGATGTCTGTACGTTCCTAGGCATACATCCACGTGTGGTCGGGTCGAAAAAAAAAACTCAACATTTATTCGGGGGTGAGCAAAATGGTCGATCGAAAAGAAAGGAAAAAAAAAAAGGGGGGGGGGGAAATGAAGGTCGATTTTTGATTGAAATTTTTTTCGGGAATACAATACTTCCTTTTTTTGTAAAAGGAAATAAAAATAGAGAAAGTGTTTTACACATTCTAAAACCCGCTGAGTAGCCTGAATGTAATGTTGAAGCACTTCTGTATGCTTTAGTAATGCACTCAAAACCTAAAAGTTACAAAAAACTTACACTCCAAAGAAGAAAGCAATGAAAAATCTGACATTATTTATGTATTCGGCACGACTTTAAAAGGGGTAACATAAACTTGTAGGAAGCACAGGATGGCTCTTATGACAGTGCAGTAAGTTAAGCTGCTCATCAGGAACGTGCATACAAGTTTTGGGGCCCGTCACAAATAAATTTTACGGGACCGCCTTCATATTGTTTACCCCTATTATTTCAACCATCATTTTAAAAATATTGGGCCGCCTTCAGCTTAGGGACCCCCCCCCCCCCTTCCTCTGTGCACGCCCCTGAAGCTGCTCGTGTTTTTCAATTCCTCTTTAAAGTGAGAGGCACAGTTAGCGAAGTTATCCAAACACTTTGACTGAGACTGCAACTTGGTGAAACGGTGAAATCAATCAGTATTCACCATTGACTAATAATAAGAGAGAGACCGAGCTATGGCAACCCTTTTGCTGCTCATAAACCAAACCATGTGACTGGTGGATATCCTGGCAACAGCGGGCGTTGATCGTAGCAGACGATCAACGCCCGCGAGAAATAAAATAAATAGAATTGATGGAACACGGAAGAATGATCTTTTATAGAGTCCGAATTGTTAATTTGTTACTCTAAGTTGTAAATATTTTGTTAATATCGTGAGTTTTTCGTTTAGATAGTACTGTTTATTTTCTTCAGTCAATTTCAATAACTCTCTAAGCAATTAAAGATACAATTGCCCAAAAAGAATCGGCAAACGGTAAGATTTTTACCTTCAATTTCAATTTAAGATACCGATTAGTACATTTTTGCGTTAACGCAAAACGTTTACGCCATTACGTTCACGCCAACGCTGACGTAGCAGTTCCAAATGAAAAAAAAGTTACTGAAAACTGTGATCAAAAACTAATTACTAATGTCAAAATAATTCATAACTAAAAGAAAAACAGTTCAATCTCTGCACCTGGGGAAAAAAATTATAATGAAAACACATTACGTCTTAAAATACATGTCGAGTGCCAAACTATGGATAATCCTGCCATCTAGCAACCATGCAGCCAAAGTTTTCGCCAAGCCTTCCACCAGTCACATGATGTATCCATGAACCATTTTTTTTCATCAGCAAGTCTGGGAAAGCTCGGTCTACTCTTATTATTAGTCTATGGTATTCACCCCTTGCTGTAAGGAATCAAATTCACTAATACAGTGAATTTGATTCATTACAGCAAGGGCCTGATACAATGCAAGTTAAATTGGATACATCCAACATTGTCCGAAATTTGCAGATGTTGAGCAAAAACCAATCATGAGAAAAGAAAAATCTATTTCAGAAGATGATGAGGGTCATGCAGATCTTTTTCTAACTGTCCACAATTTCTTAATTTTAGTAAAACCAATTGCAGTGGAGCCACAGCACGTGTTTTCATCATGCGTATTATTTTTCGAGTAAAAATCCTTTACCACCCCACACGAGCGGCCAGGGCCGGATTTCGGGGAGGACAGGCGGGGCTACTGCCCCGGGGCTTCCACAACAAAGGGCCCCCCACAATAAAATTTTTGCAAAATATCCTAACTTTCACGGGGCAGCAAATTTTACGTTTTTTCTCCCAGACATTTTTTTTTTTTTTTTGAATGTCTACAAAGAATGCTTGCACAAAAATATTATTATCGATACATCAGAAAGCCCTGATTGCAAGTATCCATTTACTATCAATTTTTTATTGGATCGAGCATTTCAGTGGCAATATATTTTTTATTCATTTAATTTGTAATTTGTACCTATGAGTTAAAGAGAAATAAAGTAAGTTAAAAAAAAATCCGAAAAATGGTTAACTTTGCAGGTCATCCTTACAACTTCTCGCTTCTTGAGCTCAAAAATTTAAAAATTATTTGACGAAATGACTTGAATGGAAATTTTTTAACGAAAATATCTATTGAACACGTCGATTTTCTTTCGCTCCCCCCCCCCCTTTTAACATTTTTTAATAATGACATAGAATTCTGATTTAATCATCAAAAATCTGTTATAATTTTCTATTAGCAATAGATTGCATGGGGGCGCTCTTTTTTCTTTACCAAAGAAAGGATGTAGCCCTTTAAGTTGATGAAACCGCTATAATCTATCAAAGTATCGGATATTTTGGAAAATATGATTATCATTTCGAACCCTGATTAGGGGCCTCCACTCCTTCGTTGCCCCGGGGCCTCCACACTTCCAAATCTGGCCCTGCGAGCGGCACACTTTTGCTTACCAAACGATAGTCGCTAATTAGGATCTGACTTTGTAGTGTGTGTTTACAATTGTTGTACAGAATTCAAGATAACTTCTAATTCAAGTAAAAACGAGCAGATGTGTGCATCACATGACTTCCTTTTACTCCAATTTAATGTCATTCTCTCATTATTGGCAGTTTTAATGTGATTCAATAGTTTACTCTCTACATATCACAAACAGTGGCCAAATTGAAACCAGATTTAAAAAAAAAAAAAAAAAAAAAAAAAATCCGGCAAATTTATCGCCAAGTTGGCGACAAAACTTGGCGCCCAAAAGACTGGCGATATATATAGCGCGCAGTGTCCGCCAAATTATAACACCACTTGAGTTTGCCTTGATATTAACAATGATTTCCCTCCAAAAAGGGGCAAAAGTCCCCTTTAGAAACACCCGAATGCAACCAAAAAGGGAGGTGCACAACCGGACCCCACTAGGAATCTACGTACCAAATTTCAACTTTCTACTAGGACACACCGTTCTTGAGTTCTGCGACATACACACATACGTACATTCGCACATACGTACATACAGGCGTCACGAGAAAACTCGTTGTAATTAACACGGGAAGCGAATTTAGAAACACGACCGCGTACGCAGGTCGTACAGATGGCGCTATGATCGCATTTCATTTGGCGCGGTTCGACTCCTCGCGTAAATGCGCCAAGGAAGCGATATCGCTTTTGAGGTACTGGCGCATGCGCAATTATTATGGTGTCTGTTTATTTACCTTTGTTGCTGGTATTTCGTTGATTTTGTGAAATGAATGGGTGTGGGGTCCAAATCGGTTGTTTTGCTACAAACTTTGATGTTTTTTAACCTACGAACAAAACTTTATTGACATTGTATTTCTGAAATATTCTTTTGTGAATTTATTCTTTGCATCTGAAAGTTCTGTGTTGGACTGCCGTTGAGATGAAAATTAAGAATGTTTCGATTTGTTCAACTGAACATTACAAAACATTAGAAATTAATTCTTTAAAACCACGTTTGAATGGATGTGGTGTCAAAATAAGTTATTTTGCAACAAACATTTGCTTTTTTTTAACCTGCGGACATATCTTTATTGACATTGTAATATTCTTTTGGGAATTTCTTCTTTGCATCTGAAAGTTCTGGGTTGGATTGCCGTTGTGATGAAAATCAAGAATGTTTCAGTTTTTAAACTGCAAATTGCTTAACATTAGAAATTGATTCTTCAAAACCACGTTTTAAACTGCATGTATGCAATACATAATTATTTGCAGATACTTCATTAATTTAATTGCTGATTTTTTCTTGGTTTATCAAAAGTAGTGATTTTATTCGTTTAAAGTGTCAGCTGAAAGCTAAATTTTCAGCAATTAAAGTATATTTAAAGTGTCAACAGAAAAAAAGAAAAGATTAATCTAGTTTGTAGACATAGTTCATTAATATTTAAAGGTACTCAACTGGTTATGTATATCATATACATTTCAGCAACAGCCTCAAATGATTGAATTAAAATCCTTAGTTGTATTTTTAACTGCTTTCTTCTTTTACTGTGTTTTTGTGTGTGTATTTTTTAAGTGAAGTCAAATCTCGATAACTCGAAGTCTCAGGGGACCGGTAGAAAGCTTCGTGTTATAAGAGGTAGCTCAAGTTAACAGAGGTTCCTACAGTATTCTCAAGAGTTTGGGGCCCAGTGAAAAGTTTGAGGTGAAGGTATATTCAGGGGTTCCAACCCCATAAGAGCAAGGGCGCACTCCCCCTAAATATCGGAAAGACCCCTCAAAACAGCCCCCACTCACTAAAAATTTTAATGTCGCACTCTGCGTCATGAACCACCCCCCACCCTCCGCCCTAGGTAGGCACCCCTGGTATATTCGAGTTATAACTCTGCGAGTTATCGAGACTCGACTGTGAGTAACTTTGATAGGACAATGACCAAACATAGTGACAGTAAATAAAATGAAAATCGTCACCAAGGTTAGAAATGGGCCTGTTAGAATATCATACAGTCTCGATTACTCGAATCTTATTACTCGAATATTCTTTTATCTCGAAGTTTTGAATGAAGTGTGAAGTGAAAAAGGGGGCGCTTGAAACGAGCGCGAGCACTGAGAACACTGCACAATAAAAAGCATGTTGCAAGGACAAATGTTTCAAGGGAGGGTTGATTGATTTCATTACGTATCCTTTACTACACATCTTTGTAATCTCCCTTCAGTTAGCATCGAAGATTGCCTAAAAAGGCCTTTTTTGAACTTCAATATTAAAAATTTACCATTGGGGATGTACCCCTCCCTTATATTTTTCTGTGGTGTGCTGGGACAGGCTGAAAGTTGTAGAGGGTGCTTTGCTGGGTAGTCGAAGAAATATACTGAGAAGCTGTCTGCATCGAGATTTTACAAAGCACCTAGGGCTATAATACTGCTAAAGAAATGCAGAACATGTTGTTTAAGCTGATGCAGATTGCACTCTATTCAAAAGTAATGAGTTGTTTATTCAAAAGTACAGCATGCTCTATGAATCCACAGCAACAAAAAGCCTTCGTGTTTTAACTGTCCTATACAATGTCGCCCCCTACCTCTTTCATATGGCATATCTGGACTGTGATGCTGTTATATATGCACTTCTGACCCTTTTCAAAACTTTTCCATATTTTTTGATCACCTTGTATGTCGTATATCTTGTATCGTAACTTTACACCTCAGAGCCTGACTAACATGAGCCCAAAATTTGCAATCTTCACTTTATTACTGCATTGAATGTAAAATATCATTCCGTGTCAACATATGAGATCCTTATTCTATGAAAGATATTCCTTCACAAATATTTAGCTGCGTTAAAAGAGCGCAAGTCCCATCCTTTCTATGCCTCAGACGTTTTCGACAAGACGTTCTCAGACAAACGCTTTCGCTCTCTCCTGAAAAGTGACGAAAATCTACTAACTCTAGTCTGGCTCAGAGGTATAGGTATTATAACCCTAAATTTGATTTGTTCGCATCAATACATAAATATCAAAACATTTTATTATTTTAGCATAAGCAGAACAGGTCACCAAATTAATTTTGTGTTCATTGTCTTTGGAAATCATAGTCGAGGGTGTACACACACACAAATATCATTAGCAGTTAACTCTGAGCAAAATTAGCAAGTTGTTTCTTGCATCCTACGATATTAGGATCCCATTCTTTCCTTCTGTGCATCTGAGATGAAATAGTCCTTTTTTTAACTTCTCTACTCTCAAATAATAGATATCAATTAGAAACCTACTGCAAGTAGAATTTACACTTAAAACAATATTCCTTTTATCTCATACAAAATGGTTCTAAGAGAGGAAATTAAAATAACTGTCTTAGAATGTATTAAAAATGAAGTGATTATTTAATTAGAGGGAGAAATGTGTTGTTTAATTTGTAGGCTAGTTTTATAATTCCATTGAATTTTTAATTGAAATCCGTGTAATAATTGCACATAAAAGATTTAAATGCTGCACATATTTTCCATGATTATTAAAAAGTGCTTTTAGTAAATGTTAATTATGGTTTAGAAAGTTCTTCTTACCTTGCTTGCCTTTCGTATCTGATATATTTGTTTACGTTTTAAGTCATGACACATGTGTATTTTTGTTTCTAATATTATCTGTAGTTCTAAAAGGGAAAAAAAAATGTTTGAAAAATGTTTTTTTCGGTGCACAAGATAGTGTTTTGCAAAATTATTAAAAACGATAAATAAATAATTGTATTACTACATGCTTTTATTTAAAAAAAAAAAATAATAATACAAAGCGCTATGGCTTTTTGCATTAGCTCTATTAAAATTAATTTTTTGAGTTAGATTACGATTTCTTTCGGCTTTATATTGTGCTTTGCACTTAAAGGTCTCCCTGCGGGGATTCTGTTTGACCTTTTTGGCATTCCACTTCGTCTTGAAATAGATGTCGGTTGAAGTTTTATTTTTCTACCTTTCCGTCTGGGTGGAAAAATTTTACTTATTAAATTTAATTTTTGATTCAATTATGTGCCCGTTTTGATATTTTTTACATAGTCAACTTTGTTAATTTTGTTTTGTCAATATTTTCATATGACACTAGTCTTTTTATTTCGTCTACAAATAACTGCTTATCTTCAGCTGAGGCATTAATAATTTGAGAACTAGTAGAGGGATCCTGCATTTCGTTTTTGATATCTTGATGGTCAAAAGTGTCACTGATTTCATTGACTTCATTGTCTAATATGACATTTTCAAGTTCCATCTCAGAGAGGATGTTTCAGTTAAGCGAAGAAAAAAAATTAGGGGCTGGTTATTTGGGACCTAAAGCAATTTTAGCTAATACATGCCTACCTATATAATTCAGTTTGGTATTATTAGGCAATATAAGTCCATTTTTATCTTGCAGCAAACATTCGCAAATGATGTCATTAGTAAAATAGAAATAATTAGGAAAAAATTAAGAATTTAAGCGGCAATCGCGACTTGCGCTTGTGGCTCGAAGGTTGGCGATGAATCCCTTCCCGAAAGTTTCTCCTCGCCAATCGATCGTAGCGCCATCTGTGCGACCTGCGTACGCGGTTGTGTTTCTAAATTCGCACACGGGAAACGTCAAAATGGATATTTCGGGCGTCTATGCGTTCTTAGGTACATATGTACGTGTGGTCTGGTCGAAAAAAAAACTCAACATTCATTTGGGGGTGAGCAAAATGGAAATTAAGGCCGATTTTTGACCGAAAATTTTTTCGCGAATACAATACTTCTTTTTTACTTCCTTTTACAAGAAAGGAAGTATTGTATTCGCGAAAAAATATTCACTCAGAAATCGCCCTTAATTTCCATTTTTCTCGCCCCGAATGAATGCTGAGGTTTTTTTTTCGACCCGACCACACGTACATATGTACCTAAGAACGCATTGATGCCCGAAATATCCATTTTGACGTTTCCCGTGTTAATTACACCGAGTTTTCACGTGACGTCCGTGTGTACGTATGTATGTGCGTATGTATCTCGCATAACTCAAAAACGGTAAGTCCTAGAAAGTTTAAATTTGGTACGAAGACTCCTAGTGGAGCCTCGTTGTGCACCTTCCCTTTTGGTTGCATTTAGATGTTCCTAGGGGGTCTTTTGCCCCTTTTTAGGGGGAAATCATTGTTAATTCCGATTTAAACTCAAGTGGTGTTATAATTTGTCGGACACTTGGCGATATATCGCCAGTCTTTTGGTCGCCAAGTTGTGTCGCCAACTTGGCGACAAACTTGGCGATGTGTTTTTTTTTAATTTTAAATTTGGTTTCAATTTGGCCACTGTTGATGATATTTAGAGAGTAAACAATGAAATCTCATTAAAACTGCCAGTAATGGGGAAATGACATTAAATTGGAGTAAAAGGAAGTCATGTGATGCACACATCAGCTCGTTTTGTAAAAGGAAGTAAAAAAAATAGTTTCATGATGTGAAACTAATGTCACTACAGACTCTAAAATAAATCATAAGAGACCAAGGGTAGAGCGTTGCCAAAAATGCATTGTTATGGGTAAAAAGTGGGTCCATGTAATTTTTTTTAGTGCGAAAAAATGTAATAGGACTAGATGGTTTTTGCTACTAATGGTACGATCTATGTGAAGGAAAAAAAAAAATCTCAACGCGTACATTTGGAGGCGGCTCAGTAATGGTCTGTGGAAGTTTTGCTACGGACGGAAACTATACCAATGTTTTTTGGGCATGGCAGAGTGAATTCTGAGAATGATGTTGATGTACTGAGCAGCATTTTGAACACTTAGGAGTGACTACTTATGTGGAGTCGGAAAAAGAAGGAAAAAAAAAACTTCTCACAAGTACTTTTATGAATAGCTGTAGAATTCAGTGAGAAAAACCAAAAGCTTGTGTAATCCATGTCTATAAATTCGTGGAAACTTTAAAAATAAGGAAGAAACACTCATTATAGTTACGTAGTTTTATTTTCTTTCACTTATACATTACTTAATCGGAATAACTGATTTTAATGTACTTACTGTTCATTAAAACAATCCATCAGTGTTGACTGATGAAGTTGTTGCTTATTGAAAATAAATCTCTCTTCTAACGTGCTTCAAGCTTTAAATTCTACGTCTGTTGTACATTTAACGAATGTTAAACACTGAGAAACGTTCTCCAGGCATTAAATTTTGTCTGTCTTGCTGGATGGAGTTCAATTCATATGATTGGTACCAGACAGAGTCGCAGCAAGGAGTATGCTTTGAATGACCAGAAGTGAGAAGCGAGATTTCAAGGAAAATTGACTGTCACTCAGCATTTCAACAAAGTCCAACGCTATTTTCTAAGATCCGATAAGAAAAGAGAATTTTAGAAAGCAATTTTTGAGCGACTAGTTAACCTCGGTAAAATTAAATTTGGTAACCAGTAAAAAAGGATCATTTTTTAATACTGTGAATGAGACCTTGTCAGGACCAAAGGAAAGCGACGAGACTTAAGCGGAGTGACCACTTAAACGGTTGACTACTTATTGAGGTTGTATTGTATTTTAAACAATTTGTTCCAACAGGATCATGCCCCATTGTATGTGTCTGCAACCTCAAAATCATTGTTTAATGCTTATTCCATGAAATTGCTGTAATAGCTCGACAAAAGGCTCGATGTAAACTTAATGGCGACTTTGCGAGATATTCTGGCACCTGAAGTATGAAAAGATGGAATTCAATGTCGAAACAAGCAAGAATTTATTTTCTCCATTGAAAAATCCGGGATGAAAATTTTCAAGAACGTTCTTCAACTTCCATGACATCAAGACTGAGGAAAGTGATTGAAAACGAGCTGATGTGTGCATCACATGACTTCCTTTTACTCCAATTTAATGTCATTTTCTCATTATTGGCAGTTTTAATATGATTTAATAGTTTACTCTCGATATATCACCAACAGTGGCCAAATTGAAACCAGATTAAAAAAAAAAAAAATTAAAAAAAAATCGCTAAATCTGTCGCCAAGTTGGCGACCAAAAGACTGGGTATATATCGCCAAATGTCCGCCAAATTATAACACCACGTGAGTTTACATCGAGACCCCACTCGGAGTCTATGTACCAAATTTCAACTTTCTAAGACATTTCGTTCTCGAGTTATGCGACATACATACACACATACGCACATACATACATACATACGGACGTCCCGAGAAAACTCGTAGTAATTAACTCGGGGATCGTCAAAATGGATTCTTCAGGTGTCTATCAGGGCCTGATTACTGAATAGGCCAACTAGGTCTTGGCCTAGGCCCCCCCCCCCCGCTCTTTAGGGGCCCCCAAATGGTTAAAATTGCTTTACCTAACGAAAAAAAAAACGTTTCAAACGTAATGTTTGATTACCGGGGCGCCTGAAAAAGGGTTTGGCCTAGGGCCCCTCGACGTCTTAATCGGGCCCTGGTGTCTATACGTTCTTAGGCATGTATCCACGTGTGGTCGGGTTGAAAAAAGAAATCAATATTTATTCGGGGGCGAGCAAAATGGAAATTAGGGCAAATTTTTGAGTGAAATTTTTTTCGCGAATACAATACTTCTTTTTTTGTAAAAAGAAGTAAAAAAGGGGGAAATTATTGATTACTAGGGTTTTTCAGGGCAAAATGCCCGTTGTGATATTTTTTTTACTAATCACGGCAAATCATGTATAATTTATATTTTTAAATATTCTGCTTCCTGCAACGATTTCTAGCATAAAAAGGCACTTTGTGTATAAATTTCACTGAATTATTCCAGAAATAACTTGTTTCTATGTATTTTTCTGCTGCCTTTAAATTTCTGACCACCACTGTAATTCGTTCTTTTGAAGCCAATTTTATTCTATCAATAGATTGATTTTGGTTCTGTATCATGGGAAAAGCAATGCACAATAGATATTTAATAGGTAAACCGCTTCAGACCTGGTGTCCGGTATACCGGATATTCTTTAAACAGCTGCTAATCATTTAGTAATTGATTTAATTAGTTGATTTTTTTGTAGTTGACTCTTTACATTCTACTTATTATAATCTGTGAAATAATTTTTCGTTTCGGGATTGACAACACTGACATATAAGGATTGAGAGATAGAGAGTGGCTCATTTTTCCAACAATGGATTTTCATCTGAAAAGCGAGTTTTTTTCCCGATTTTTTAAAAATATTTTATCTTTAATGAATCGTTTCAAACGCTTATGTTTTACAATTGTTTGTAGAACATTTTATAATGAAGTTTTTTCGGTATTTTATCGTTTTTGTACATGAAATATTGATTTCAAAAATATAAGTCCGGAATATTGGACGAGCCATAACTCTTTTAATTTTTCTCCTCCAAACTCAAAATTTTGTCTATAAGATACCCTTTACCATAGTACACTGTGTACCAAATATCAACATTTTTGGTCCAATATTTCATAATTCCGATTGAAGGGGTTAAATGGAAAATTCTTTAATTGAAACTACTTATTATTTTCAGCTAATACCAAAAATACCGGTATTTTACCTTAGTAAATACCCGTATTCCGAAATTGCAAAATTGCTCGAAATACCAGTATTCGGTACACCGGAAGAAATTTCAATAACTGCGCACTTACCAGCTTTTATGCATTAGCAGAATTGCCAACTTACTCCACATTTTGCAAAGTTTCTCTGCAATAACAAACACTCCGCAGAAAAGTTCATTTGCTTCGTATTGCTTGTCAAAATTTGTTAAACTAGAATTTTATAGCAATCACATCAATACCACTCTTTTCTGATGTGTTGTTTCAGTCGGGATTTTTGAAGAGGAATATATTCTACTTATTCCGGTTTTATAACTTCCTTTTTATACTTTTAAGTCATTATTAAATATTCTTTTTCAACATTATATAAGGACTACTTTTTTATTTCGAAACGAAGGCGAAAAAAGAAAAAAAAAAAGGATTTTACTCGAAAGTACGGATTTATATTGCTACTTATTTATTTTTTAAGAATTGGAAAGTGATATTTATCATTTATTTTCGTTTTTATTTCGTCCAGTTAATTTAAACCATGAGTTTCATGTTCTAAACATGAGTCATAGCTTGCTCAAATCTTCTGAGAACAGTCGCGTGCCGATTTCAAAATCTTTCGCAACGTTAAATAAAAATACGACAATTTGGAATTAAACAATTACGTAATTCTCTCGCTTCGAGTTATTTGGGATTATTGCAATCTATATGTATATATATATATATATATACAGGGACAGAAATGGTGCTCGGACACATAGCGTGGATCCGAACCACGTCAAGATGAAATTCTCTCTCATTTTCCTCGTCATCTGCAGCATCATGTAAGTTCAATGTTCTTTTTACTTCCTTTTACAAAAAAGGAAGTATTGTATTCGCGAAAAAATTTTCACCCAAAAATCGGCCTTCATTTCCATTTCGCTCACCCACAAATGAATGTTGAGTTTTTTTTTCGACCCGACCACACGTGGATATGTGCCTAGGAACGTATTGACACCCGAAATATCCATTTTGACGATCCCCGAGTTAATGACAACGAGTTTTCTCGTGACGTCTGTATGTATGTGCGTATGTGCGTCGCATAACTCAAGAACGGAATGTCCTAAAAAGTTGAAATTTTGCACGTAGATTCCTAGTGGGGTCTCGTTGTGCACCTTTCTTTTTGATTGCATTTGGATGCTCCAAAGGGGGTCTTTTGCAATTTTTTGGGGGGAAATCATTGTTAATTTCGATGTAAACTCAAGTGGTGTTATAATTTGACGGACACTTGGCGATATATCGCCAGTCTTTTGGTCGCCATGTTTTGTCGCCAACTTGGCAAAAAATTTGGCGATTTAATTTTCTTTTTAAAAATCTGGTTTCAATTTGGCCATTGGTGGGGATATTTAGAGAGTAAACTATTGAATCACATTAAAATTGCCAATAATGGGGAAATGACATTAAATTGGAGTAAAAGGAAGTCATGTGATGCACACATAAGCTCGGTTTTTTTTTTTTTTTACTTCCTTGTACAAAGTACAGGAAGTACCGAATTCGCGAAAGAATGTTCACTCAGATTTCGACATACACTTTCGTTTCACCCTTTGAGTCACCAGCGAATGAATGCCAAGTAAAAAAAATCCAGAATTACAGTAAAATTTCGCTCGATTATGTCCATTTAAAGCAGGGGTCCACATGGACCCCCATTGGTCCACACTGGTCTCCAAGGGGTAGGTGTCATTGAAAGAATAAATTCGGGGTTCATGAGATGTAAATAGGGGTCCGTTTAGGCTGACCTTATTTGAATCGATTATTTCAGAAAGAGCACAAGTGTCATTTCTTTTCAAAATTGAGTTAGCTGAAGTTTTACCATATTTGTATGTGGAGAAATCGACTAGTGTTGCAGGGAAGTCAATCCTTGTACAACAAAGCACTTTATTTAGGGGCCATATTTTTTGTTTAGTGCAGAGAGGGCATAAGTCCCGGACTTATGCCCTTTCTGCACTTATAACGAAACTGCACTTTTAACACGAATAAAGGAATGGGAAGAAAAAAATGTGAATAGAAAATGTGAATAGGGGAAAAGAAGGCACACTTGTGAAATTTTTTTTTTAATTCTTCATTTTTCAAAAAATACTATTAATTTTCCAAATTAAAAGTGTCCCTATGATTGAATAAACGTTTCTTTGTGTCATGGCTTTTTTTTGAATTAAAAAAAATATTTCTATACATTATGTTATTTTTAAGAAACGTCTTCAGTTTTACATATGTGCCCCTATAGAGGGGCACATGTAAAAAGGCTTGAGGCACATATGAACACGGATGCATAACGTTTTAAAGGAAAATTCTTCGATATGAAACATATACCGAAATAACAAATACGTTGAAGGGTTTGTAACCTATAATGCATCAGTTTTAATTGTACAGTAATTGTTCCACTAAGAAACTATCTTTTTCAGAATATATAACTGCTCAAATTCTTAAGCCTCGTAGTTTGTTCTTATCACTGAATAGACTAGAAAAAAACTAATATGACTACATAATACAAAGAACTTTTCATTATGTAGGATTATTCTATATATATATTTTGCTTTTAAGCTTCATGCATTATTTGATAATAGAGCCGATAGTGGGTACTTTAGACTTTGGAGTAACGAACAACTATTTTTTACCGCTATTTTTGAATCTCATGAAATTTTTTCTAATGCTTGGAGTTAAACTTAAAGTTTCAGCTCAAAATCTGAATTGTTGTGAGATATTAAGCAGCGAAAACTGAACTGTCTTCAAAGGTTGAAATACACTTAGTCACAAAAAAAAATGTATGCATCAAGAATTAATTGAGCTGCAGCCAACAAACTCGGCAGGAATGTAGTTTGTTAAGTAATGATTTAAATTTCATCGCCTGTGACGAAAGGGTAAGCGCGCTATGCGCATACAAGATGCGCAGATAGTTACGATTGAAAGTGTGAAAGCTTGTGTCAGAGGACAGTTCAAACGAAACTGTCGAGTTGTATGGACGCTATTGTGACTAAGACGACCTTTTAGAGGTATATGAACAATTGTTGGACTTTTTAAAGGGACGTACAGTAAATTTCATAAAAGCAGGTTAGTTGTACGCGTGTATCTGCCGCCACCTCTGTCGGAGCGATATGGTAGTAGCTTAGTGTAGGTTAAAATAAATACTATTTTAACCTACCCTTCCTTAATATCATCGAACAAGGTATTAAACTGCCTTTTTAAAACTTCAATTTTGAAAATTTTCTGAGATAAATTACTTGAATTCCTACGTTTCTTCCAGTGTTACCAAATTTATTCTTCAACCACGTTTAAGACCTTAAATTCGAAAAATTTACCAAGAAGGGCATCTGAATCTACCGTCCCCCAACATCACCAAAGATCACCCATGTGTTTTTTAAGCTACACTTTTAATAATTTTCTGAGAGAGAGAGCCAAACCCCTGTTTCTTTGAGGTGTTACTTTACGTCTACGATCATGCTGTTAATTGAAGGGCTTGCTACAAAAGAGAGGTAGCTCCAAATTCCAATTTTCAAACAAATACAAATATGACGACCAGCGACAGGCTCTCGGCCCAGCTAGGCTGGTCCTAGTCAATTTATTAGTCCTCAATGAAGATCAATGGCCCTCCGAAAGCTACCCACCCCCTTGTTCATCTCCGCCTCTTCCGGTAAGCTATTCCAAGTGCCCACGACCCTGCTAAAGTAGTAGTTTTTCCTGATTTCCAAGTTAGCCTGAGATTTAAATAGCTTAAAACAATGACCCCTCGTCCAGCTTTCTGCGCAAAAATTTAATCCATTAACATCATTCATTTGGATAAATTTAAACAACCGAATCATACATGAAATACACCGCCAGCTCAGTCAATTCCAGCCGAGGACTGCAGTTTCGTGCTTATTAGCACTCATCAGCCCGGCATAGGACTAAATGAGCTGGAGGTGGAAAACCTCTTAAGGAAGCCAAGAGTGCCATCCAGGCTATACATATTAAGCCTATTAAGTCTGGTACCATAATCTAAGTCTGAAGGTCTCCTTACTAAGTCTAGTTACCGTTCTTTAAACCCTTTCCAATACACAAATATCTTTCCTCAGACAAATCGCATTAAAGCTTAAAACACTAAATCACATTCTGAAGTTTTAAAATGTTTATGACTTCTCATGAAAAACTGCACTGAGAAACGTTCAAGGAGAAAAAATACGAGAAGGATATTTGTGTTATGCAAACCTTTTGAAAACATTGAAATTGGAGCTACCCCCTTTTAGTGGCAAACCATTCCATTCTCTTTCTCCGCAATTTAGTCTCACGCAATGGGGTTGTTTCCTTCAGTCATAAGTAGTACTTTTTGTCACTAAAATTGATAGAATAAGCAAAAAAAAAATATAATTTGAATTTTGACCTCTTGAATTCATATTATATTTTTCGTAATCACGGGTGTGTTCGTGTATGTAGGCATGTGTGTTTATGTGTGTGTGGGGGGGACATGTGTGTTTGTGTGTAGGGGGTATGTGTATGTAGGCATGTGTGTTTGTGTCTGTGTGCAGGCATGAGTGTGATGAGTGTGTGGGTAGTTGTGTGTAGGTGTGTGTGTAAGTGTAGGTGTCTGTTTGTATGTGTAGGTGTCTGCCTGTATGCATGTGTAGGTGTCTGTATGTATGCGTGTGTGTGTGTATGTACGTGTTTGAGTGTGTGTTTGTGTGTCTATGTGTTTGTGTATGTGTGTATAGGTGTATGTATTTGTGTGTGCGCGTGAGTGTTTGTGTGTGTGTGTGCAGTTGTGTATGAATAAGCGTGTGTGTAGTATATGGATGTAACCTGGAGACGGTTTTCGCTCTAGGAGCAGCATCGTGAGGAGCCGGTCGACGATGATCTGCAGTGGGTGTTGGCTGGAAAATAAAATGATAGCAACTCAAAACAGTCAACTGAGAACAATAAGCAATCGTGATTGCTCAAAAAAAAAAAAAAAACATGCACCCAAAAATACTCTTATTTTCCCAACACTTATTTATTAATTAATTTTTTAAAATGTCCGATTTTTCAAACAAAGCGTGGCACAGTGTGGCATAGTCGGCAAAAATCCACCGAACTAGCGGGTTTTGAGCTAGGATTTTCTATTATGGCTCAAAATGCGGCAAAATTCTTCGACTATTTTGAAGTGGTGCTGCAATTTTGAATTTCTTAACACCCTAAGCCCCGCAGAGCTCAGAATGGACCCAAGTCGCGATCTTGAAAACTAAAAAGTATGACCATATTTTTTCCCTGATATGTGGCTCAATGCTTAGTATAAATCGAGGAATCGGATGATAAAACACTACTTTTGATCACTACCGGGTGTTTAGAAATGCTTTTTTTCCACCGTATAAGTCATTAAAAACATTATTTTTCAGGTTTTTCCGATGAAAAAATGGGTTTTAACGGTCTTCACACATCTCCCGCGCAAGAACAAATATATATTTTGATTCTAATCTACATGTTTTCAATTATTTTCCAAAGTTCAAAAGGTAAAAACCTCCCTAAAACACCGAAAAATTGCTCAAAGTCCGAATTTTAGCTCGAGATTCTACTATTGTTCACGGAAATACATCTGTGAAATAGCGGCAAACAGCTTATTTTATATGTATACAATTTTATGTATACATTTTGAGAATAAATCGTCTGCGTTCGAATAAAAACTTTTGCATTTAAAATTTCCAAATTCTTTTGATGTTTTTAAGAAAATTTAATGTATTAAAGTAACAGTTGAGCAAATGTGTAGACGCAATATTAGTATGTTTGTCTGTTTCCTTGGATTAATCGTAATATTCGAAATGTAACAGGTATGTTCACTCTTTTACATAAGTATACAAAATAAAAAACTTCGTCCTCTGTTACATAAATAAGTGTTTAAACAAATTATGTAAATTACATTTTTTCAAATATTAGTTTCTGCGTGTAAGACCAACAAAACAACATAAATTTTAATATAAATTGAATAAAAGTTTATAATAAAGTTAAAATAACATGTCTTTCCTGTCTTTCATACAGAAAGTGAAAGCTAATGGACATATACTTGTAAATATTTGTTTTTTAAATTAAGTAGAGTGAAGTAAAATCATAAAATTTCATTAATCTTTTCATCCCTACCTTAAATTTAGCTGTATTATAACCTATAAATGATGTTGTTACGAACAAAACTGGGCTAAAAGGGTTCATCTGAGCATTAACTGTTTAGTTTAAAACACATTAAAATTTTAATATGTGTTTTTACATTTTAAGTTAGAAGTCCAACAAATACACTTATGTGAAAGAGGTGAACATACCATTACAATTCAAATATTACGAATATTCCGAGGAAATAGACAAACATACTAATTTTGAGTCAACACATTTGCTCAACTGTTACTTTATTATATTAAATTTTCTTAAAAACATCAAAAGCATTCGGAAATTTTAAATGTAAAGGTCTTTATTCGAACGCAGACGATTTATTCTCAAAGTGTATACATATAAATGTATGCATATAAAATAAGCTGTTTGCCGCTATTGCACAGATGCATTCCCGTGGACAATGATAGGATCTTGAGCTGAAATTCAGACTTTGGGCAATTTTTTCGGCGTTTTTTGGGAGGTTCTTGCCTTTTGAACTATGAAAAATGATTGAAAACTTGTAGACTAGAATTAAAATATACATTTGTTCTTGCGCGGGAGATGTGTGAAGACCGTTAAAACCCATTTTTTTTCAACGGAAAAAACCTGAAAAATAATGTTTTTAATGACTTATACGGTGGAAAAAAGCATTTCTAAACACCCGGCAGCGATCAAAAAAGTTGTGTTTTATATCCGATTCCTCGATTTATACTAAGCATTGAGCCACATATCAGGGAAAAAATATGGTCATACTTTTTAGTTTTCAAAATCGCGACTTGGGTCCTTTCTGAGCTCTGCGTAGCTTAGGGGGTTAATAAATTCAAAATTGTAGCACCACTACGAAATAGTCGAAGAATTTTGCCGTATTTTGAGCTAAAATAGAAGATCCTAGCTCAAAACCCGCGAGTTCGGTGGATTTTTGCCCACTATGCCACACTGTGCGTGGTCTTGATGACGTCGCAAATGGTGAATTTAGGCGCATCTTTCACCGAGTTTCCACGTCATAATAATCAAGAAGCGAATCAAATATTGCGCTCTACGCTTGCTACCAACCCTATCGTTGCCAGTACACGTGAGTAAAGATGCAAATTAAATATTTGGCTCTGTGAATGTCAACACGTAATGGCATTTCAACATTTGTGATGTCATCGGACAGAAGTATAAATAATGAAAGCGCACCGATTTAAGTAATTTTTTAAAAACATCAAACGTAACAAATTATTTAAAATACTAGTGGTACCCGCACGGCTTTGCCCGTAATAGAAAATTAAAAGGTCTTTTGGTTCGCCTGTATATTTACAAATAATGTATGGTGAATTTTCTCGCCAGTTGGCTCGTACCCATGTTACGGTTGCACGTTATGATAATTTCGTAATTTACTCGTTCATCTTACGATATTTTCGTTCTTAAAATTGGAATAGAAAAAGAACCACATCGAATTTTCGAAAAATCGCTTCGAGGTGCACACCTCCATGCTACAAACTTTGCGCTAAGTTTCATGAAAATCTGCCGAACGGTCTAGGCGCTATGCGCGTCACATAGATCCTGACAGACAGAGATCCTGACAGAGAGACTTTCAGCTTCATTATTAGTAAAGAAAAGATGGTCCGATCCTATGTTTTTAAGCATGCTCTTTCAGAGAAAAATACTTTTAAAATTTTGGAAACGACCCCATTCTCCGGATTTTTGTGCTCATATTCTAGTAATGACCCCATCCTAGTCTAGTAAGACAAATAAAATGGTCTGATAGAACTAGAAAATTTGTATACCAATGTTTAGATTATTTAGCTTTTAAATGAAAAATTATCATATAAGCTTTGTGCTACAATATGATTAAGGTGAAAAAACAACGTAAATAAAGCACAAATATTCGAGAAAATGCAGCATTTTTCTCGAATATTTGTGCTTTATTTACGTTGTTTTTTCACCTTAATCATATTTAGCTTTTAGCTTGAAAAAACCATGTAACATGTTGCTGGTTTGAAAAATTATGCACCAGAAAAAGTGTAAATTTGCATTTTCAAGCTACAAAAATCAGATTTTTTTGGGTGGTGGGAGATGCCCCATAGGATTACATATCTCCTTTGACCCCCGAAGACGCCCCGCCCCCCAATAATTTAGACAAATCGGCGCCCCTGGTCCTGTTCATCTGCAAATTTTTATTTTTCCCAGCTTCTTTGCTTCTCACTGCCTCATTTGATAATTCAGAGGAATATTTATTTTTCAGGTTTCGGCCGATTTCGTTTTCGAGGATTCAATTTTGAAAATTTTCAGAGGATAACCTGTTTATTTGTTTTTCAGGTTTCGGCCGATGACGGCATTAAAGGGAAAAGATGCAGGTGAAGGAGTTGGAGAGGCTGCCGGTAGAGTCGGAGGAGGTTCTGGTTCGGACTTCACACCTACACACTCCAGATTCCGCCGTTTCTACGGTGGAGGCCCTGGTGGTTTTGGAGGACCTGGCGGTTATGGCGGTGAAGGCCCTGGTGGTTATGGAAACTATGGCGGTGGAGGTCCTGGTGGTTATGGAAACTATGGCGGTGGAGGTCCTGGTGGTTATGGAGGCTATGGTGCTGATGCTGGTGCTGCTCCTCCTGCTGCTGATCCAGCTCCTAGTGGTGGTGGTGGAGGTGGGACTTCTAGTGGCCACAGGACCATAACAAACACTATCAGTGGCGGCTATGGAGGCTATAGTGCTAACGGTTATCCTAGCCCCGCTGACTCTGTAGGTTACCAATTCAGGAGGCCAATGCCCGGCAATCGTTGGTTTCCTCAACGCTAAAGGTGGAGTTGGTAGCGCTGGTGTTAGTCCTGGAGGTCATGCTCTTAATCGCAACGGGGATCAAGAATCATCATTCTAGGGGTGCGAACCCCTCGGACGACCTTGCTCTAGGTCAACCAACAGATACTTCCAGCAGCACTTCCCAAGGACACTCCTACTGTCATGTTAATTTACTGACTAATAAATCGATTTTTCGTAGTTTTTTGACTCATTCGTAAAACGACATTAACACGCAGCCAAAGTATATCTTTTTTAATAAAATAATAGTTTAAAAAACTAAAAAAACACGCTTTCGTAGCAAAATTTGCATTTACAACAAAATAATTCACACTAAAAATTTATATACTTTATCATTTTTGGCCTCCTCACACCTTTTTTAGATACGCATCATTTAAATTGAAAAAAGGGGGGTCACTTACCCCTGACTTTGGGGTAAGTGTGATCTTTAAAAAATACAACCCTTCAAGAATATTTAAAGCATTATTTTAGAAAATGATAAACTTTTTTTTATTAATAACGTG
The DNA here is from genome assembly GCF_026930045.1 of Uloborus diversus. NCBI lineage: Eukaryota > Metazoa > Arthropoda > Arachnida > Araneae > Uloboridae > Uloborus > Uloborus diversus. The sequence continues at coordinate 63,677 of NW_026558976.1, forward strand.
CAACATAAAATAAGACAATAAGTTTAAATTTTTTGTTGTTTCAAAATTTTTGTACGAGGTTTCAAAAACGAGCTATTCTCAAAAGGGGTCCTACTTACCCCAACCAACCCTACAAAGAACGTAGTTATTTGAATCGCAATAGCTTTTAAGCAACACATGCATTAATATAAAAAATAATAGTTTAAAAAACTAAAAAAAACACGCTTTCGTAGCAAAATGAACTAAAAAGTGAAAAATAATCTTTGGATGGTAGTAGTTGACCAATCACTTAATTTTAATGTAATACAAAAAAGCGTGGGGTGCTGTCTATTCACATTTTTGCTCGGACAACAAATGGAAGACATTCAAGACAACTGATAAGAAGTCCCCCACGCTTTTTTGTATTACATTAAAATTAAGTGATTGGTCAACTACTACAAAGATTATTTTTCACTTTTTAGTTCATTTTGCTACGAAAGCGTGTTTTTTTAATTTTTTTAAAACTATTATTTTATTTTTCTGTTTTTTAATCTTATTTTGGAGAATTTTCAGGCGACGAAATTATTTATAAAACGAGTGCGAGGTAATATCTTAAAGTTAAGACAAGGGCACCCCGATGAGAAGCTACTGTGAGTCATCGATGTATGTTTGCGGAAATCATATTTATATTACTTTGAAAATTTGAGATGCATTTGAATAAAAGTTTTGATCAACAATAGTCCGATCAGCAATCTGACGGATCGGTTGGTTAGATCCAGAGATCATCCGGACATCCGGACAGAGAGACTTTCAGCTTTATTATTAGTAACTAGTGATACCCGCACGGCTTTGCCCGTAATAGAAAAATCAAAAGGTCTTTTGGTTCGCCTGTATATTAACAAATAATGTATGGTGAATTTTCTCGCCAGTTGGCTTGTACCCATCTTACGGTTCCATGTTATGATAATTTCGTACCTCGCCAATTGGCTTGTGCCCATGCTACGGTTCCACGTTATGATAATTTCGTAATTTACTCGTCCATCGGATGTTAATTTTTAATCTTATAAATTGGAATAGAAAAAGAACCACATCGAATTTTCGAAAAATCGCTTCGAGGTGCACACCCCCATGCTACATACTAACTTTGTGCCAAATTTCATGAAAATCGACCGAACGGTTTAGGCGCTATGCGCGTCACAGACATCCTACAGACATCCAGACATCCTCCGGACAGAGAGACTTTCTGCTTTATTATTAGTAACAAGGAATTCATAATTTTCATTGCTATTCAAAAATAAATGCACGTGTTATGCCTTGATACGCAAAAACACACTGCAAAACCTCGAACAACTTGAAAAACCACACCCTATGCACACATATCATTTTAAACACTTGTTAACCGCTATATTTTCCTCCAAAAGGCGTTATTGACGGCGAGTGAAAAGTGGTGTAAGTCACAAAACGCTGCGTTTCATATCTCGGTGAATATTGGTCGTACTAATTTCCAACTTGATGTGCTGGAATTATTTTTCAATGGATATTATTTCCCTAAACATGAGTTAGGGGACCTGCGGCCCGTATAAAAAGCTTTTTTTTTTCCGCTTCAAACTTTCAATATCTTAACTCTGCATATGATTTTGAACATTTTTGCAATCGGAAGTTTACATCCAGGACTAACGGTTACAAAAATAAAGGTCTTTCAGGTTAAAACGGAATACTCTGTAGAATTCAAAAAGCATATCTATCAAAGCAATTCACATCATTTATCGACAAAAAAGGGTCCACTGTCTTCTTTTTCAAACATGTATTTCATTTCAATAAATGCAGAGGAATCTCGCTAATGCGAATTATGGGTGCAGTAAAAATTCTTTATATTATGAAATTTCCAGAACTTTTATTCCGGTACTAGTGGTACCCGCACGGCTTCGCCCGTAATAGAAAAATTAAAAGGTCTTTTGGTTCGCCTGTATTTACAAATAATGTATTGTGAATTTTCTCGTCAATTAGCCTGTACTCATGTTACGGTTCCACGTTATGATAATTTCGTATCTCGCCAATTGGCTTGTGCCCATGTTACGGTTCCACGTTATGATAATTTCGTAATTTATGATAGTTTTTTTTTTTTTCTCTTAAAATTTGAATAAAAAAAAACACATCGAATTTTCGAAAAATCGCTTCGAGATGCACATCCCCATGCTACATACTAACTTTGTGCCAAATTTCATGAAAATCGGCCGAACGGTTTAGGCGCTATGCGCGTCACAGACATCCTACAGATATCCTACAGACATCCTACAGACATCCTCCGGACAGAGAGACTTTCTGCTTTATTATTAACTAGTGGCACCCGCACGGCTTCGCCCGTAATAGAAAAATTAAAGGTCTTTTGGTTCGCTTGTATATTTACAAATGATGTATGGTGAATTTTCTCGCCAACTGGCTTGTACCGACGTTACAGTTCCACGTTATGATAATTTCGTATCTCGCCAATTGGCTTGTGCCCATGTTACGGTTCCACGTTATGATAATTTCGTAATTTATGATAGTTTTTTTTTTCTCTTAAAATTTGAATAAAAAAAAAACACATCGAATTTTCGAAAAATCGCTTCGAGATGCACATCCCCATGCTACATACTAACTTTGTGCCAAATTTCATGAAAATCGGCCGAACGGTTTAGGCGCTATGCGCGTCACAGACATCCTACAGATATCCTACAGACATCCTACAGACATCCTCCGGACAGAGAGACTTTCTGCTTTATTATTAACTAGTGGCACCCGCACGGCTTCGCCCGTAATAGAAAAATTAAAGGTCTTTTGGTTCGCTTGTATATTTACAAATGATGTATGGTGAATTTTCTCGCCAACTGGCTTGTACCGACGTTACAGTTCCACGTTATGATAATTTCGTATCTCGCCAATTGGCTTGTGCCCATGTTACGATTCCACATTATGATAATTTCGTAATTTATGATAGTTTTTTTTTCTTAAAATTTGAATAAAAAAAGAACCACATCGAATTTTCGAAAAATCGCTTCGAGGTGCACACCCCCATGCTACATACTAACTTTGTGCCAAATTTCATGAAAATCGGCCGAACGGTTTAAGCGCTATGCGCGTCACAGACATCCTACAGACATCCAGACATCCTCCGGACAGAGAGACTTTCTGCTTTATTATTAGTAACAAGGAATTCATAATTTTCATTGCTATTCAAAAATAAATGCACGTGTTATGCCTTGATACGCAAAAACACACTGCAAAACCTCGAACAACTTGAAAAACCACACCCTATGCACACATATCATTTTAAACACTTGTTAACCGCTATATTTTCCTCCAAAAGGCGTTATTGACGGCGAGTGAAAAGTGGTGTAAGTCACAAAACGCTGCGTTTCATATCTCGGTGAATATTGGTCGTACTAATTTCCAACTTGATGTGCTGGAATTATTTTTCAATGGATATTATTTCCCTAAACATGAGTTAGGGGACCTGCGGCCCGTATAAAAAGCTTTTTTTTTTCCGCTTCAAACTTTCAATATCTTAACTCTGCATATGATTTTGAACATTTTTGCAATCGGAAGTTTACATCCAGGACTAACGGTTACAAAAATAAAGGTCTTTCAGGTTAAAACGGAATACTCTGTAGAATTCAAAAAGCATATCTATCAAAGCAATTCACATCATTTATCGACAAAAAAGGGTCCACTGTCTTCTTTTTCAAACATGTATTTCATTTCAATAAATGCAGAGGAATCTCGCTAATGCGAATTATGGGTGCAGTAAAAATTCTTTATATTATGAAATTTCCAGAACTTTTATTCCGGTACTAGTGGTACCCGCACGGCTTCGCCCGTAATAGAAAAATTAAAAGGTCTTTTGGTTCGCCTGTATTTACAAATAATGTATTGTGAATTTTCTCGTCAATTAGCCTGTACTCATGTTACGGTTCCACGTTATGATAATTTCGTATCTCGCCAATTGGCTTGTGCCCATGCTACGGTTCCACGTTATGATAATTTCGTAATTTACTCGTCCATCGGATGTTAATTTTTAATCTTATAAATTGGAATAGAAAAAGAACCACATCGAATTTTCGAAAAATCGCTTCGAGGTGCACACCCCCATGCTACATACTAACTTTGTGCCAAATTTCATGAAAATCGACCGAACGGTTTAGGCGCTATGCGCGTCACAGACATCCTACAGACATCCAGACATCCTCCGGACAGAGAGACTTTCTGCTTTATTATTAGTAACAAGGAATTCATAATTTTCATTGCTATTCAAAAATAAATGCACGTGTTATGCCTTGATACGCAAAAACACACTGCAAAACCTCGAACAACTTGAAAAACCACACCCTATGCACACATATCATTTTAAACACTTGTTAACCGCTATATTTTCCTCCAAAAGGCGTTATTGACGGCGAGTGAAAAGTGGTGTAAGTCACAAAACGCTGCGTTTCATATCTCGGTGAATATTGGTCGTACTAATTTCCAACTTGATGTGCTGGAATTATTTTTCAATGGATATTATTTCCCTAAACATGAGTTAGGGGACCTGCGGCCCGTATAAAAAGCTTTTTTTTTTCCGCTTCAAACTTTCAATATCTTAACTCTGCATATGATTTTGAACATTTTTGCAATCGGAAGTTTACATCCAGGACTAACGGTTACAAAAATAAAGGTCTTTCAGGTTAAAACGGAATACTCTGTAGAATTCAAAAAGCATATCTATCAAAGCAATTCACATCATTTATCGACAAAAAAAGGGTCCACTGTCTTCTTTTTCAAACATGTATTTCATTTCAATAAATGCAGAGGAATCTCGCTAATGCGAATTATGGGTGCAGTAAAAATTCTTTATATTATGAAATTTCCAGAACTTTTATTCCGGTACTAGTGGTACCCGCACGGCTTCGCCCGTAATAGAAAAATTAAAAGGTCTTTTGGTTCGCCTGTATTTACAAATAATGTATTGTGAATTTTCTCGTCAATTAGCCTGTACTCATGTTACGGTTCCACGTTATGATAATTTCGTATCTCGCCAATTGGCTTGTGCCCATGCTACGGTTCCACGTTATGATAATTTCGTAATTTACTCGTCCATCGGATGTTAATTTTTAATCTTATAAATTGGAATAGAAAAAGAACCACATCGAATTTTCGAAAAATCGCTTCGAGGTGCACACCCCCATGCTACATACTAACTTTGTGCCAAATTTCATGAAAATCGACCGAACGGTTTAGGCGCTATGCGCGTCACAGACATCCTACAGACATCCAGACATCCTCCGGACAGAGAGACTTTCTGCTTTATTATTAGTAACAAGGAATTCATAATTTTCATTGCTATTCAAAAATAAATGCACGTGTTATGCCTTGATACGCAAAAACACACTGCAAAACCTCGAACAACTTGAAAAACCACACCCTATGCACACATATCATTTTAAACACTTGTTAACCGCTATATTTTCCTCCAAAAGGCGTTATTGACGGCGAGTGAAAAGTGGTGTAAGTCACAAAACGCTGCGTTTCATATCTCGGTGAATATTGGTCGTACTAATTTCCAACTTGATGTGCTGGAATTATTTTTCAATGGATATTATTTCCCTAAACATGAGTTAGGGGACCTGCGGCCCGTATAAAAAGCTTTTTTTTTTCCGCTTCAAACTTTCAATATCTTAACTCTGCATATGATTTTGAACATTTTTGCAATCGGAAGTTTACATCCAGGACTAACGGTTACAAAAATAAAGGTCTTTCAGGTTAAAACGGAATACTCTGTAGAATTCAAAAAGCATATCTATCAAAGCAATTCACATCATTTATCGACAAAAAAGGGTCCACTGTCTTCTTTTTCAAACATGTATTTCATTTCAATAAATGCAGAGGAATCTCGCTAATGCGAATTATGGGTGCAGTAAAAATTCTTTATATTATGAAATTTCCAGAACTTTTATTCCGGTACTAGTGGTACCCGCACGGCTTCGCCCGTAATAGAAAAATTAAAAGGTCTTTTGGTTCGCCTGTATTTACAAATAATGTATTGTGAATTTTCTCGTCAATTAGCCTGTACTCATGTTACGGTTCCACGTTATGATAATTTCGTATCTCGCCAATTGGCTTGTGCCCATGCTACGGTTCCACGTTATGATAATTTCGTAATTTACTCGTCCATCGGATGTTAATTTTTAATCTTATAAATTGGAATAGAAAAAGAACCACATCGAATTTTCGAAAAATCGCTTCGAGGTGCACACCCCCATGCTACATACTAACTTTGTGCCAAATTTCATGAAAATCGACCGAACGGTTTAGGCGCTATGCGCGTCACAGACATCCTACAGACATCCAGACATCCTCCGGACAGAGAGACTTTCTGCTTTATTATTAGTAACAAGGAATTCATAATTTTCATTGCTATTCAAAAATAAATGCACGTGTTATGCCTTGATACGCAAAAACACACTGCAAAACCTCGAACAACTTGAAAAACCACACCCTATGCACACATATCATTTTAAACACTTGTTAACCGCTATATTTTCCTCCAAAAGGCGTTATTGACGGCGAGTGAAAAGTGGTGTAAGTCACAAAACGCTGCGTTTCATATCTCGGTGAATATTGGTCGTACTAATTTCCAACTTGATGTGCTGGAATTATTTTTCAATGGATATTATTTCCCTAAACATGAGTTAGGGGACCTGCGGCCCGTATAAAAAGCTTTTTTTTTTCCGCTTCAAACTTTCAATATCTTAACTCTGCATATGATTTTGAACATTTTTGCAATCGGAAGTTTACATCCAGGACTAACGGTTACAAAAATAAAGGTCTTTCAGGTTAAAACGGAATACTCTGTAGAATTCAAAAAGCATATCTATCAAAGCAATTCACATCATTTATCGACAAAAAAGGGTCCACTGTCTTCTTTTTCAAACATGTATTTCATTTCAATAAATGCAGAGGAATCTCGCTAATGCGAATTATGGGTGCAGTAAAAATTCTTTATATTATGAAATTTCCAGAACTTTTATTCCGGTACTAGTGGTACCCGCACGGCTTCGCCCGTAATAGAAAAATTAAAAGGTCTTTTGGTTCGCCTGTATTTACAAATAATGTATTGTGAATTTTCTCGTCAATTAGCCTGTACTCATGTTACGGTTCCACGTTATGATAATTTCGTATCTCGCCAATTGGCTTGTGCCCATGCTACGGTTCCACGTTATGATAATTTCGTAATTTACTCGTCCATCGGATGTTAATTTTTAATCTTATAAATTGGAATAGAAAAAGAACCACATCGAATTTTCGAAAAATCGCTTCGAGGTGCACACCCCCATGCTACATACTAACTTTGTGCCAAATTTCATGAAAATCGACCGAACGGTTTAGGCGCTATGCGCGTCACAGACATCCTACAGACATCCAGACATCCTCCGGACAGAGAGACTTTCTGCTTTATTATTAGTAACAAGGAATTCATAATTTTCATTGCTATTCAAAAATAAATGCACGTGTTATGCCTTGATACGCAAAAACACACTGCAAAACCTCGAACAACTTGAAAAACCACACCCTATGCACACATATCATTTTAAACACTTGTTAACCGCTATATTTTCCTCCAAAAGGCGTTATTGACGGCGAGTGAAAAGTGGTGTAAGTCACAAAACGCTGCGTTTCATATCTCGGTGAATATTGGTCGTACTAATTTCCAACTTGATGTGCTGGAATTATTTTTCAATGGATATTATTTCCCTAAACATGAGTTAGGGGACCTGCGGCCCGTATAAAAAGCTTTTTTTTTTCCGCTTCAAACTTTCAATATCTTAACTCTGCATATGATTTTGAACATTTTTGCAATCGGAAGTTTACATCCAGGACTAACGGTTACAAAAATAAAGGTCTTTCAGGTTAAAACGGAATACTCTGTAGAATTCAAAAAGCATATCTATCAAAGCAATTCACATCATTTATCGACAAAAAAGGGTCCACTGTCTTCTTTTTCAAACATGTATTTCATTTCAATAAATGCAGAGGAATCTCGCTAATGCGAATTATGGGTGCAGTAAAAATTCTTTATATTATGAAATTTCCAGAACTTTTATTCCGGTACTAGTGGTACCCGCACGGCTTCGCCCGTAATAGAAAAATTAAAAGGTCTTTTGGTTCGCCTGTATTTACAAATAATGTATTGTGAATTTTCTCGTCAATTAGCCTGTACTCATGTCACGGTTCCACGTTATGATAATTTCGTATCTCGCCAATTGGCTTGTGCCCATGCTACGGTTCCACGTTATGATAATTTCGTAATTTACTCGTCCATCGGATGTTAATTTTTAATCTTATAAATTGGAATAGAAAAAGAACCACATCGAATTTTCGAAAAATCGCTTCGAGGTGCACACCCCCATGCTACATACTAACTTTGTGCCAAATTTCATGAAAATCGACCGAACGGTTTAGGCGCTATGCGCGTCACAGACATCCTACAGACATCCAGACATCCTCCGGACAGAGAGACTTTCTGCTTTATTATTAGTAACAAGGAATTCATAATTTTCATTGCTATTCAAAAATAAATGCACGTGTTATGCCTTGATACGCAAAAACACACTGCAAAACCTCGAACAACTTGAAAAACCACACCCTATGCACACATATCATTTTAAACACTTGTTAACCGCTATATTTTCCTCCAAAAGGCGTTATTGACGGCGAGTGAAAAGTGGTGTAAGTCACAAAACGCTGCGTTTCATATCTCGGTGAATATTGGTCGTACTAATTTCCAACTTGATGTGCTGGAATTATTTTTCAATGGATATTATTTCCCTAAACATGAGTTAGGGGACCTGCGGCCCGTATAAAAAGCTTTTTTTTTTCCGCTTCAAACTTTCAATATCTTAACTCTGCATATGATTTTGAACATTTTTGCAATCGGAAGTTTACATCCAGGACTAACGGTTACAAAAATAAAGGTCTTTCAGGTTAAAACGGAATACTCTGTAGAATTCAAAAAGCATATCTATCAAAGCAATTCACATCATTTATCGACAAAAAAGGGTCCACTGTCTTCTTTTTCAAACATGTATTTCATTTCAATAAATGCAGAGGAATCTCGCTAATGCGAATTATGGGTGCAGTAAAAATTCTTTATATTATGAAATTTCCAGAACTTTTATTCCGGTACTAGTGGTACCCGCACGGCTTCGCCCGTAATAGAAAAATTAAAAGGTCTTTTGGTTCGCCTGTATTTACAAATAATGTATTGTGAATTTTCTCGTCAATTAGCCTGTACTCATGTTACGGTTCCACGTTATGATAATTTCGTATCTCGCCAATTGGCTTGTGCCCATGCTACGGTTCCACGTTATGATAATTTCGTAATTTACTCGTCCATCGGATGTTAATTTTTAATCTTATAAATTGGAATAGAAAAAGAACCACATCGAATTTTCGAAAAATCGCTTCGAGGTGCACACCCCCATGCTACATACTAACTTTGTGCCAAATTTCATGAAAATCGACCGAACGGTTTAGGCGCTATGCGCGTCACAGACATCCTACAGACATCCAGACATCCTCCGGACAGAGAGACTTTCTGCTTTATTATTAGTAACAAGGAATTCATAATTTTCATTGCTATTCAAAAATAAATGCACGTGTTATGCCTTGATACGCAAAAACACACTGCAAAACCTCGAACAACTTGAAAAACCACACCCTATGCACACATATCATTTTAAACACTTGTTAACCGCTATATTTTCCTCCAAAAGGCGTTATTGACGGCGAGTGAAAAGTGGTGTAAGTCACAAAACGCTGCGTTTCATATCTCGGTGAATATTGGTCGTACTAATTTCCAACTTGATGTGCTGGAATTATTTTTCAATGGATATTATTTCCCTAAACATGAGTTAGGGGACCTGCGGCCCGTATAAAAAGCTTTTTTTTTTCCGCTTCAAACTTTCAATATCTTAACTCTGCATATGATTTTGAACATTTTTGCAATCGGAAGTTTACATCCAGGACTAACGGTTACAAAAATAAAGGTCTTTCAGGTTAAAACGGAATACTCTGTAGAATTCAAAAAGCATATCTATCAAAGCAATTCACATCATTTATCGACAAAAAAGGGTCCACTGTCTTCTTTTTCAAACATGTATTTCATTTCAATAAATGCAGAGGAATCTCGCTAATGCGAATTATGGGTGCAGTAAAAATTCTTTATATTATGAAATTTCCAGAACTTTTATTCCGGTACTAGTGGTACCCGCACGGCTTCGCCCGTAATAGAAAAATTAAAAGGTCTTTTGGTTCGCCTGTATTTACAAATAATGTATTGTGAATTTTCTCGTCAATTAGCCTGTACTCATGTTACGGTTCCACGTTATGATAATTTCGTATCTCGCCAATTGGCTTGTGCCCATGCTACGGTTCCACGTTATGATAATTTCGTAATTTACTCGTCCATCGGATGTTAATTTTTAATCTTATAAATTGGAATAGAAAAAGAACCACATCGAATTTTCGAAAAATCGCTTCGAGGTGCACACCCCCATGCTACATACTAACTTTGTGCCAAATTTCATGAAAATCGACCGAACGGTTTAGGCGCTATGCGCGTCACAGACATCCTACAGACATCCAGACATCCTCCGGACAGAGAGACTTTCTGCTTTATTATTAGTAACAAGGAATTCATAATTTTCATTGCTATTCAAAAATAAATGCACGTGTTATGCCTTGATACGCAAAAACACACTGCAAAACCTCGAACAACTTGAAAAACCACACCCTATGCACACATATCATTTTAAACACTTGTTAACCGCTATATTTTCCTCCAAAAGGCGTTATTGACGGCGAGTGAAAAGTGGTGTAAGTCACAAAACGCTGCGTTTCATATCTCGGTGAATATTGGTCGTACTAATTTCCAACTTGATGTGCTGGAATTATTTTTCAATGGATATTATTTCCCTAAACATGAGTTAGGGGACCTGCGGCCCGTATAAAAAGCTTTTTTTTTTCCGCTTCAAACTTTCAATATCTTAACTCTGCATATGATTTTGAACATTTTTGCAATCGGAAGTTTACATCCAGGACTAACGGTTACAAAAATAAAGGTCTTTCAGGTTAAAACGGAATACTCTGTAGAATTCAAAAAGCATATCTATCAAAGCAATTCACATCATTTATCGACAAAAAAGGGTCCACTGTCTTCTTTTTCAAACATGTATTTCATTTCAATAAATGCAGAGGAATCTCGCTAATGCGAATTATGGGTGCAGTAAAAATTCTTTATATTATGAAATTTCCAGAACTTTTATTCCGGTACTAGTGGTACCCGCACGGCTTCGCCCGTAATAGAAAAATTAAAAGGTCTTTTGGTTCGCCTGTATTTACAAATAATGTATTGTGAATTTTCTCGTCAATTAGCCTGTACTCATGTTACGGTTCCACGTTATGATAATTTCGTATCTCGCCAATTGGCTTGTGCCCATGCTACGGTTCCACGTTATGATAATTTCGTAATTTACTCGTCCATCGGATGTTAATTTTTAATCTTATAAATTGGAATAGAAAAAGAACCACATCGAATTTTCGAAAAATCGCTTCGAGGTGCACACCCCCATGCTACATACTAACTTTGTGCCAAATTTCATGAAAATCGACCGAACGGTTTAGGCGCTATGCGCGTCACAGACATCCTACAGACATCCAGACATCCTCCGGACAGAGAGACTTTCTGCTTTATTATTAGTAACAAGGAATTCATAATTTTCATTGCTATTCAAAAATAAATGCACGTGTTATGCCTTGATACGCAAAAACACACTGCAAAACCTCGAACAACTTGAAAAACCACACCCTATGCACACATATCATTTTAAACACTTGTTAACCGCTATATTTTCCTCCAAAAGGCGTTATTGACGGCGAGTGAAAAGTGGTGTAAGTCACAAAACGCTGCGTTTCATATCTCGGTGAATATTGGTCGTACTAATTTCCAACTTGATGTGCTGGAATTATTTTTCAATGGATATTATTTCCCTAAACATGAGTTAGGGGACCTGCGGCCCGTATAAAAAGCTTTTTTTTTTCCGCTTCAAACTTTCAATATCTTAACTCTGCATATGATTTTGAACATTTTTGCAATCGGAAGTTTACATCCAGGACTAACGGTTACAAAAATAAAGGTCTTTCAGGTTAAAACGGAATACTCTGTAGAATTCAAAAAGCATATCTATCAAAGCAATTCACATCATTTATCGACAAAAAAGGGTCCACTGTCTTCTTTTTCAAACATGTACAGTCGAACCTCGTTATCACGACACCTTTGGGACTGTCAACAAAGTGTCGTCATAGCCGGAGCGACGTCATAACCGGAATATTTAAAAATTCATAATTATACATTTGTTAACATTAAAATTAGATTTAATGAAGAAAATAGTAGTATGTATATATACATTTTAAATTAGATTTAACTAATGTAAATTTGAATTATTGGTAGATATAAAAAAAATATTTATTTCTTAAAGAAATCTTCACTTATTATTATTATTTTTTGTGTAACTAAAAACTTTTCTAACTAAATAACTTTTCTATAGCATTTTTAACACTCCTGTTTTCCACGAAAGTATCAGCAAGAAAGAAACTAATTCAAGACTCTCCACCTGCTTTGAATTCCTTTCTATTGTCCCTCTTGTCAAAGTATGAAACCTGTACCTTTCAGAACTTATCTACTTGCCCCCCCCCCCATTCTTGAGGTGTCATGCCTGGTCAAATCTCTTGCAGAGTCCGAAGTTCCTACAACAAACATTTCCTGATGTTTTCATTATTTTGCAGAAAAGTTAACAATTGCAAAGAAATATTTGATCCAGTCGGCGCTGTTCGAAGTGTCGTCGTAACCGGAGGTGCACCAAAAAGACTGTCGTAAAATCCGGAGCTACTTAACGTTAAAATTATGTGGCATAGGTTCGGGACTTTGAAAAAGTGACGTGACATCCGGAGTGTCGTGAAATCCGGGTGTCGCGATAACGAGGTTTGACTGTATTTCATTTCAATAAATGCAGAGGAATCTCGCTAATGCGAATTATGGGTGCAGTAAAAATTCTTTATATTATGAAATTTCCAGAACTTTTATTCCGGTACTAGTGGTACCCGCACGGCTTCGCCCGTAATAGAAAAATTAAAAGGTCTTTTGGTTCGCCTGTATTTACAAATAATGTATTGTGAATTTTCTCGTCAATTAGCCTGTACTCATGTTACGGTTCCACGTTATGATAATTTCGTATCTCGCCAATTGGCTTGTGCCCATGTTACGGTTCCACGTTATGATAATTTCGTAATTTATGATAGTTTTTTTTTTCTCTTAAAATTTGAATAAAAAAAAACACATCGAATTTTCGAAAAATCGCTTCGAGATGCACATCCCCATGCTACATACTAACTTTGTGCCAAATTTCATGAAAATCGGCCGAACGGTTTAGGCGCTATGCGCGTCACAGACATCCTACAGATATCCTACAGACATCCTACAGACATCCTCCGGACAGAGAGACTTTCTGCTTTATTATTAACTAGTGGCACCCGCACGGCTTCGCCCGTAATAGAAAAATTAAAGGTCTTTTGGTTCGCTTGTATATTTACAAATGATGTATGGTGAATTTTCTCGCCAACTGGCTTGTACCGACGTTACAGTTCCACGTTATGATAATTTCGTATCTCGCCAATTGGCTTGTGCCCATGTTACGATTCCACATTATGATAATTTCGTAATTTATGATAGTTTTTTTTTCTTAAAATTTGAATAAAAAAAGAACCACATCGAATTTTCGAAAAATCGCTTCGAGGTGCACACCCCCATGCTACATACTAACTTTGTGCCAAATTTCATGAAAATCGGCCGAACGGTTTAAGCGCTATGCGCGTCACAGACATCCTACAGACATCCTACAGACATCCTACAGACATCCTCCGGACAGAGAGACTTACTGCTTTATTATTAGTAAAGAAGAAGATGAAGCAGTGAGAAGCAAAGGGGTGTAAGTGGCAAAATTAAAAATTTGGAGATAACCAGTACACACACGGTAGGTGAACCTATCCTCTGTCTTGGGACAAGATATGGAACTAGTAGCCCTGGTAGTTGCTGCTATACAGCATGATTTAGAAAAAAAAGCAATGAAAGCATACCTAGGAGCTAATTTTTAAACGTATTTCACTCAAAACTTGAAAATGTCCACTTACATCCCTTTGCATCTCACTGCCTCATATGATCACATACACATACAATGAAATCCCGTTACAACAAACTTCAAGGGACCGATAATTTTGTTCGTTGTAACGGGAATTTCGTTGTAATGGAATCCAATTAATGTAACAACAATTAAATTAGGACTAAAATTCATTTCGTTGAAACGGAAATTTCGTTGTATTGGTATTCGTTGTAGCGAGATTTCACTGTATTGTGCGCAATGGATTACTGGGAGTATACTCTCAGAAAATTTGATGGGAACATCACTGCTACCGACGAATTTAAATACTTGGGCTCTACATTTGAGAATTAAATAGGGAAGTTTTCGATTTTTCAATTTTATTTTTATATGATAGAGTAACATGTGTGAACATCATAGGTGAACAAATTTTTGCGATACGATTAGTAGTTTTTTTTTTAAATAATTTTTAAAGTTCAAGCTATTGTGACGTCAAATGGCACAGGAAGTGACGTCATGCGCTTTTCCGCCACGCTTAGCTGACAAGGAGACGCCGAAGGAAATGCAGTTGGCTTCGAAGACGAAACGTAAGGCTTACCTCCTCGCATTTAACTCCTCGCGTTTCTGGAACATTAAACCTCTCGTCCTCTCGAAAATATTCGAATATAATCATTGATGTTACTTGAGGAAGATTATTTAGATTGTGCTTTAACGAATCCAGCCTCCATAGTGTATTCAAAAGGATTATTGAATTTCTAAAAAATAAAAATATCAGCGCGCTCAAAATGTCCGTAGCGAAAACAAGGGATCTTCGGCGGAAGGCAGCCCATGACGTAAGCTCGCCCTGTGACGTAAGCTCGTGACTTCTCAGAAAAGTGCACTTTTGCGCGAGGGTTTAAAAAAATTCATTAAAAATCAATCATGGTGTTTTAAAATTCGGCGATGGCGAATTTTTTAGTTTTGAGGGTCAATTAACAATATCCAATAGTCAAAATAGGAACATTTAATAGGTTGCAACTTCCCTATTGGGGATTCAATGGTTGAACGCTGTTCCAAGGAATGACAATTTCAAAGCGATTGGCCGGCTACCTGTGGGGGTGTGCCGGATCAACAATTAAAAATACGCATAAGGGTTTTGTATTGCTCTTATTAAATTACTAGAACGTCGCCGTTCAAGAAATGACGGATGAAAATTGCTTCTCTTCCACATTTTAACGAAGCAATTGCTTGTTTGGTGATATTTTGAGAGTTGAGATTTTAACCCTAAAACCAGTGGATTAACCATAGACTAATAATAAGAGTAGACCGAGCTTTCCCAGACTTGCTGATGAAAAAACTGGTTCATGGATACATCATGTGACTGGTGGGAGGCTTGGCGAAAACTTTGGCGGCATGGTTGCCAGATGGCAACATTATCTATAATTGGACACTCGACCTGTATTTTAAGACATAATGTGTTTTCATTATAATTTTTTCCCCAGGTGCAGAGATTGAACTGTTTTTCTTTTACTTATGCATTATTTTGACATTAGTTTTTGATCACAGTTTTCAGTAAATTTTATTTCATTCGGAACCGCTACGTCAGCGTTGGCGTGAACGTAATGGCGTAAACGTTTTGCGTTAACGCAAAAATGTACTCATCGGTATCTAAAATTGAAATTGTAGGTAAAAATCTTACCGTTTGCCGATTCTTTTTGGGCGCTTGCATCTTTAATTGCTTAGAGAGTTATTGGAATTGAATGAAGAAAATGCACAGTACTATCTGAACGAAAAACTCACTATGTTAACAAAATATTTGCAACTTAGAATAACAAATTTACAAATCGGACTCCATAAATATTCCGCGTTCCATCAAGTCTATTTATTTTATTTCTCGCGGGCGTTGATCGTCTGCTACGATCAACGCCCGCTGTTGCTAGGATATCCACCAGTCACATGGTTTGGTTTATGAGCAGCAAAAGGGTTGCCATAGCTCGGTCTACTCTTATTATTAGTCTATAGAATTAACCTTAAACTCAAGTTAGTAGCATTCACTGTTGACTGTTTTTTCGTTTCTTCATTCCCCTGAATGACAGTCTTACCAGTAAAACAATTAAGTGACCGGATCGAGTCCAGCTTTGTCACAATAAAGCCTTTCCCTGCATCATAAACATTATCAAAACACATTATCATATTATCGCGCCGTGGCGCGAGTTTCATTGCTGAAACACGCACGTTACTCGATCATTGGCTATTATAAATATGAGGATTGCTGGAAGCCACTAATTTCAGCAAGCAGTCATGCTCTAAAGCAATTAGAAATTATACAAAATCAGAATACGAGGCTTATTACAGGGGGTGTAAAATCCACTCCAATTGAATACATGCTATTGTCAACAGAAAAATAGGCCTGTTGAAATAAAAAGAAAAAAAAGTCTATTTTGCATTATGAAAAACTAATTCGTCTTGGAGATCCCTACTGGGTTAATCAAATCCGTACCAGAAATATTAAAACACAACGTAAATTTATTCAAAAAGGTTTTGATATTTTGCAAGGGGACGAGACATCCCATTGAACACATGAAAATTCGCAAATGCGATTTGAACATGAAAACTCACAGATAATTATGAAACCCGAAAACCTCTTACAAATCTACGAAGTGGAGTTTAATCCGGTTTGCATGGAATGTCTCGCGTGTCAGAAGTAACAATTTGTTTTCTGTGATTTTGTAATATGTTAGTAGAAAATGTTTCTTGAAATGTTTGGGGATACACCCTTGACACCTCCCACGAATCCATGCTAGCATGAACTGAAAGCACCCTATTTTAAAAAAGATCCATTTTGACACCGTGTTAATGTCGTTTTACGAATGAGTGAACAAACACATACTACTACACTACAAAAAATAGATTTATTGGTCAGTAAAATAACATAAACGTAGGAGTGTCCCTTGAAGTACCTGTTGGTTGTCCTGGAGCATGGTCGTCTTAAGGGTGGAAGAGAGGGAAGGGGTCCGAGGTGTTCGAACTCTTCGGACGATGACAATTTACGCCAGCGCCGTGTGTGCGTTGTGAATCAAAGCAGGACCTCCAGGACTACCACAAGCGCTACCTTTAGCGTTGAGGAAACCAAGGATTGCCGGGCATTGGCCTCCTGAATTGGTAACCTACAGCGTAAGCGCCAGGATAACCGTAAGCGTCACCAGCACTATAGCCTCCATAACCGCCACTTATGACACTTGTCACGGTCCTGTGGCCAGCAGAACCTCCACTTCCACCAGCACCACCAGGAGCTCCAGCGCCACCAGCATCAGCAGGAGTTCCAGCTCCACCCGCACCACCAGCACCACCGGCATTACCGGCGTCAGCACCATAGCCTCCATAACCGAGAATGCCTCCACCGCCATCAAAACTGCCAGGACCACCAGGGCCTCCACTGCCGTAGCCTCCATACCAACCAGCGCCTCCACCGCAACCATAACCTCCATAACCAACGGGGCCTCCACCGCCACCATAACCACCAGGACCACCAGGTCCCCAACCGCCATATTCTCCATAACCGCCAGGACCTCCACCACCAGCGTAGAAGCGGCGGACTCTGGAGTGTCTAGGTGTGAAGTGCGTACCAGCATCTTCTGCACCTGTACCGACTGCTTCTCTAACTTCATCACCTGCAGCTCGTCCCACTAATGCCGTCATCGGCCCGAACCTGGAAAACGAACATACAGGTTACCTTCTGAAAATTTTCAAAACTGAATCCTCAAAAACGTACTTTTTGGACGATTTTCAATAATTTTGGCGCAGTGCGGAAGTCGAGGGGCGTATCTCGAGAAGTTTTTGAAATCGAGGTCCTGAAAGACGAAAATTTCGATGAGCTTCAATGCTGTTTGGGAGGCGATAGTGAAGTGGTTGCACCTTAGATGGTCTTCCGCCGAAGAATTTTTATGTTGAAGTCTTAAAAACGCAATTAAAGATCATGTTTCATGACTGTATTCAAAGCTGACATTTTTACGCAATTTTAGTTTTAAACAATGTTTGATGGAAAATAAAAAGGAAAGAAAAATGTTACTTCTTACTCTTCCGCGACAAACATAGGAATCTGGCAATATTCCAGCATTAAATAAGTGTTGAAAAAAATTATATTTTAAATAGCATAGAAGAATTTGATTTTTTATGTTCGTCAAGTTTTGAGGACCCTCATAAGTTTTTTAAATTGAGTGAAATAAAAGGAAAAGTTAGAGACTTTTTTGCACGCCAAATAAATTTAACAATCAACAATTTATTTTTCGAAAAATTTCGAAATATTTTTTCGCTAAATGAACCCAAAATCAATCCTACAAATCGTTGTTGTTATTTGCTTCGTATTTGGTAGAGGATATTTTTAGTCAACTATGTTAAAAAAAATAAGCAGATTCTTTCATATATTTTGTTTAGCATGCTCTGGAAGAGGATAAAATGCTTACCCAAAGCACAGTTTACTAAATATACACTATTGAATAAAATAACTATTACTTTAGATATGTATCTTTACTAGCAAAAATTCCAAGGTTTTCAAAAACCATGTAAACACACACAACGATTACCTAGATTAAAAAAAAACTCGAAACTTTTGCTTTTGGTCATACCTATATGTTACTAAAAGAACAATGCAGGGTGTCCGAAAAAGCCTTGACACATTTAAAAAATTCATAGAAAACCAACAAATTGTCGCATGAATTTGCGGTTTGCACCATAATACTTCATAGGTTCAAGATGTTTTATGACATCGAGAAAAAAAATATTAATAATAATTTGGATTTTGACATCTTGAATTTAAATTATGTTTTCTGCAATCACGAGTGTGTTTATGTAGACGTGCGTGTTTGTGTGTGGGGGAATGTGTGTTTGTGTGTAGGGGGTATGTGTATGTGTGTAGGCATGTGTGTTTGTGTCTGTGTGCTGGCATGAATGTGTGGGTAGTTGTGTGTATGTGTGTGTCTATGTTTTTGTGTGTGTATGTGTAGGTGTCTGTATGTATGCGTGTGTGTATGTGTTTGTGTGTGTGAATGTGTGTGTAGGTGTATGTGTGCGTGTGTGTGTAGTTGTGTATGTATGCGCGTGTGTGGGGGCGGGGTATACAGGGGCGGCATTTCAGCATTTCGTTTGGGGGGTCGAGTTTCTTGAACATGAAATTCCTCAGTACGGTATAAAATAAATATTGGTAAACAGGAAGAAATAATAAAATGGTTTTAATGTTAAGAATAATTAAGTTTGTTAAGAACAATCAAAGTTTTTGCGACCAAAGCTTTAAATTTATTTTGTAACAAGTTATCTCAAAAATATATCGGTACTAGTTTTTATTTTTTAGTAAAGTTTTAGTCTGCTATTCTTGGGGTCAGGAACAACAGAAAATTTTGTAACTATACTTAATCAATATCCAGTGGTTTGCCTCATTTCCAGTATAGCTAAAGATGAAGGTCTTGCTTGCCACATTGCGCTTCGAAAGTAATTCTCTAACCTCCTGAGACACAAAAGTCATCTTTAAAATGACTGACCAGATTGAAACAGACAAAAAAAACAATGGAAGCAAGAAAGTTATGTTAAAAAACACACGTCCGCACTTCCTTCAGATTTCTCTCTTTAAAATAACCAAGAAAGCTTTTTAAATTGGGCTGGTGTTTGTTTTGCTTCATTAAAAAGTATAGTCGTAATTCACAAAACAATTCCTCTTCCCTCATGCTATAAATTTTTCTCATTGGTGCTGTGGCACAGAGAAGGTGGGGGGCGTGAAAATACCCCCCCCAGAGCCATTGGTTTTAACATAAACGCAAATTCTAATGCAGTAGTTTATGCATATGAAAGGGCTATTTTGATCAAAAAAATTCCCTTCAGAAGGTATTTTTCATCAAAAACTCCCCTTCAGAAGGTAATTTTCATCAGAAAATCCCCTTCAGAAGTTATTTTTCACCAAATCCACCCTCCAGAAGTTATTTTTGATCAAAAACCCCTTCCAGAAGGAATTTATGGCTGCGCTAGTGTATAAGTGTAATATTTTCTTTCTCGTTTTCTATAACCAACTTACATAATATTGAACTTAAGACCAAAGATAAATGCATCTCATCAAATCCTGCTTCAATTTCTTGAGAAACTGAATTGATTGTTTTATTCAAAATATTAATTTAATATTTTGACTGCAACCTCATGTGAGTTGTGTCACCTCTTCTGCATTGGCATTCAGTAAAAATTGTTATAGAAAGCTCTGTCACAAAGTTCCACACTTGGTTCAAGTATGCATTAGTGCGAAAATTACTAAGAGTTTCAATTGTCAATCGAATAATTGAGATTGAAATTTTTAAAGAGCCTCAAGATATATTTGTTGATATGAAGCTATTTTTGATGTGGGATGTTTTTCAAAAATAGCATATCTTTACAAAACGTTTCTATGAAAGCATATAATACATCAAGTTGCTAAAATGTGTTTCTAGTCAGGGGTGCCCATCCCCCCCAAGCTCAATGGCGCAAATTCCCCCCCAAAAATGATCTCGCTTTCGAATCTGGTTAAACATGACAGTTTTTAGAGTGTCTATATTTCCAGTCAAATTCATAGTTTTTTTTTTTTGGGGGGGGGGAGGGTAGCACTAACAAATACCATTTGAACTGAAATATTGTAGGATTGTTCCGCCTCGCCTTCCCAAAATTTACAACGTGGACCTTGAGTAAACAAGTTTTGCATACCCCTGAGTTTCGCTACACTTTATTTATTTATTTTGCAAATGCATGAATAATTACAAGGAGAGTGAATTCAGCTTTCTGGATTCAGATGGAGTCATTACTAGATGTATTGAATATGAACCTTGAAACGGAAATATAATAGTCACTTAGCTAGGAGTCCGGGGGTTTCTCCCCCGGAAAATTTTCGAAATTGTAGTTTTAAAATCACAGTTTTAGGCGCTCTCCGGTGATGTTAGAGGGATAAAAGGTTCGGTGGCCCCTTCCCGGTAATTTTTCAATACTGAAACTTCAAAAACGCAATTTTAGATAATCTACCGTTGTGTTAGGGACAGGGGACGGGTTCGGGACTCTCCTCCGATAAGTTTTTCAAAATTTAATTCTAAAAACTAGACTATCTGTTTTCGACTATCTGTGGTAAAGTTAAGGGAAAAAGCGATTCGGGGACTCGCCCCGAGAAAATTTTCGCGCTTTAAGTTTTAAGAACACTCTTTTACGCTATCTATGGTTAGGAGACAGGCAGTTTTTTGAAATTGATCCTCTAAAATTGCAATTGTATCCGACCTTTGTGACGTTAAGAAAAAGAATTTTCGGAAGCTCTCCCGGAATTTTCTCGAAATTGAAGCCCTGAAAGTCAAATTTCAGACGATCTTTAACAATGTCGACGAGAGTGGAGGAAGGCAGAGGGGGCGCTCTACCATGGGCGGATTTATGGGGGGGACGAGAGGGGGCAATGCCCCCCCCCCCCAGTCTTGGAAGGACTCGATACATGGTAACAACACATCTTCCAAAATCATAAAAGAAAAAATCATGATTTATTTTCTTTTTTTTTTTGAATAGTTCAGAAGTGAAGATGTAGAAAATAGTGACTGTCCTTCTCTGATGGGGGGGGGGCACCGTACACTGGTATTACAAAAGAGTAAAGCTGTCACCGGGTTGCTGAAATGTGTTGAAAACGACTACTTTGAATTGAAAACCATTAGGGCAAGTACATGGGTAAAAAATATCGGCTGAACAAGCTATGTAATCAGCTGAAAATACTTAAAATAATCAACTATTGTTTCAACAAATTAGAAACTGAAACAAAGATTTAAGAAAAAAAAAACGGATTTACCTGTAAATTAAACTAGCTATAGTTTAGGGCAACTGTTTTGTTGAAGGTCCCCAACTGCCGAAAATTTCTTCATTTGTTCTTAAAAAAAAAAAAAAGAAAAGTACTTGAAAAAGTAAATTTCTTTTTAAAGTGATTGAAAACCTTGAAAATTTGGAAAAGTGTGTCTACAAACCAAAAACTTAATTTATAACATATGGGGGGGGGGGGGGGTAAGGGGAGAAATGTCGATATGTGTCAAATTTAGCTCCTTGCCACATTCTGCATCAAAAATGTAAAACTCATGGTTCTCACGTTTCTGTAACACATTACTTGAGATAAATTTTTGTGGCTCACATGTTTCATATATTGCTGTTTCCCAAATGGAGTAATTTTGGAAATTCTTATGTATTGCTTTGCGTCTACTGCATATTGTTAATCTGATCAGCGCAGGGGGAGAAAAACCTACCTCTATTTTTTTTTATTTATTTTTTTTTTTCGTTATTTGCACTGCTTTTAGTTGAAAAAAAAAAGTTGTTGTAATGAGAAATCTAGTTTTTTTTTCTTTTTAAATTTAAAATAGAAAACTACAATCTAATACTAAATTTCAGGGACTGGAAAGGGCAAATGAAGTGCCTTTAATAATTTAATTGTTCTCGAGTCCTTGAAACGGATTATAGATGAGTCTTTGAAATTCCTAAGCAAAGTGTGCTTCAATTTTATTTCTTATCAAGTGTATAAATTATGAATTGTCCAAATGGGAAGCATATTGCTCTCTTGTTACCTATATGTATACATCATTTCTTTTAAAGCATTTTTTACTATTGATCATTTTGTATTTAATTCATTGTTGTATTTGTGGGTGGGTTGGAGGCAAGATCAAAAACTAATTAAATTGAACCGACAACCAATGTAAGCAAATAACAATGCATAATCTTCTCTTCTTTCTCGCTTTTTCTCTCCGAGGACTGCTGTCATTGATTTGTCAACCCGAAAACAATTTTTATTGTGTATTATTGTAATTTGCAAAAAGAATATTTTGCTATTTGTTTCCGATATTTTTGTACTTCCAATTACCCCTTATAAGGCTTCAAAAAGCAGAATTTTATATCTGTTTTACAAAAATTCCTCTGGGGGAGAAACCCCCGGACCCCTTAAAATTAGGGATATTCTAATCCACCTTAGACCTTATGTTTAAAGTATAGTGGGGAGTAGGAGGCTTTAAAAAATGGCCTTTTTTGTCACCGACAGAAAAGTTGTCCGGTCTACTAAAGAGACCCAAAACCTGAAATTGCTTAGGGACACGTAGAGTCTAAATCCAACGAGTTGTAATCAATACAACTAAAAAAAAATCTTGCCCCCCCCCCTCGAACTTGGTTCTAAATCCGCCTATGCGCTCCACTTAAATTTGCGAGCTTGTAGTTTTGATAGATCTTGATAATGTTAGTAGAAGGTGAATTTTGGTGCCATTCCCCCGGCAGTTTTTCGAAATTGATACTCCAAAAACGCAATTCTAAGATTTTCTTTGATTGTGTTAAGGAGAGAGGGGGGGGGGGGAGGAGAGAATCAGAGGCTCTCTTCTATACATTTTTCAGAATTTCAGTTCTAGAATGGCAGTTTTAGATTACTCTTCATGATAAAGAGGGTGTTATTCGGGCGTTAGAGTTTGGGAGCTCTCCTGGAAGTTTTCCAAAATTGAAATCGCATAGCCGAAGAAAGTGGATCACACACAAATACTCTGTGACAAATATTTTTTGGAAATCCTCAAAAATGGATTCAGCTGTTCAGCACACATGAAAAATTAGAACTCGAGAATTTTAACCAAAGGCTTATGTAAGGGGTGGGCTCAGGGGGCCCGGGTCCCTCCCAAAATCAAGAATTTTTCAAAAATAAACATAATTTTGTTGGTGATTATTCAAATAAATTCCCAGCATTTAGCTCCAAAAAAAAAAAAAAAAAATGAAAAAAGAACAGAAATTGGCAAGAGGAGAGAGCAGCCGAGATAAAGGTGGTCCGCAACTTTTTATTTCCTCACCAGTGGCGAAATGAAAAAAAAAAAAAAAAAAGATGCTCTGCCGCTGCGTCGGTTTTGTGGCAGAAATTCGGGGCCAGTACCTCGGGTGGAAATTTTAGAAGGCAACAAATTTAAGTGCGGCTCCAAGCAAGGAAGCAAAAATGGGTCATTGACCCCCTTCAAGAGACCAAAGAGATCTTAAAATTCACTTTTAGATTTTTTGTTATTTAAAATGTCCATGTGAGAGCACCTGATCCCCACTGTCCTCCCCAATGTCACCAAAGATAACTAGAAATTCCATTTTTACAACTTCAATTTCCGAAAAATTTAGGGAGAGAGAGCTCATCTACCCGCGTCTTCTTCAATAATTTAGTCAGTAGTCTAAAATCGCATTTAAGGAACTTAAAATTTAAGCAATTTCTGGTAAAGATTACTCTCCTGCCGTCACCTGTTTCCAACGCATTCAAAGATAATTTCCAAATATGTTTTTATATATATTTTATGTATATATCCCGAATTTCTCCCCCTTTTCCCTAACATCATTTAAGACAATTTAAAATAGCATTTTTTAGCCTCAACGCCAATAAAATTTATTTTCAGGAGAGCTCTTAAATCTTTTTCCTTCCCCTAACATTACCAAATATAGACTAAAAATTAATTTTTAGGCCTTTAATTTCGAAAAAGTTCCGAGAGAGAGCACCTTACCCTTTCAACGAGTCATAACATTTGCGTTTTTCAAAACTTCAATGTAATCAAATTTACGGCAGGCAGCTCCTGATTCCTTTTCTTAACGCCATTAAAAGAGCCTAAAATACATTTTTAGGACATCAATTCCAAAGCAATTCCGGAGGAAGGTTTACAAACCAACACCATTGCTCTAACTTCACAACCAAAGATGGGCTGAAAGCGCCTTTATGTTTCCAGTTAAGAAAATTTGAACCAGAACTTACGTTTTTAAACTGAGAAATCGAAAACCTCTGAGGGGTGAGTCGCCTGTCCTCGAACCCTTCCTTTCCTGAGATGGCATAGAATTGACTTCAATTTGAAATTTCGGATGGTAACTTCAATTTTGAAAAACGTTCCGAAGGGAGTTAAAACCTCCCCTTTCTTCCTTTCTTTATGACCTCGGAAAAATTTATCCACCTCCGGAAAATTGTAGAGCTGGCACAACAGCCTTCCAATAATTTTAGATTGTAAAAAAGGGGGAAAAGAGGGGGGACTAAGTCTCTGGTCATATCGACCCCTCCAAAATTTTAATATATATACGCCACTGATTTTAACGAATTAAATATCCTTCTGTGAAGATAAAGAAGAAAGTAAAAATGATTTACGAAAAGTAATTAAAACACCTTAAGAACAGACTGTTCTGCTTCCATCAGCGTAAACCAACATCACTGAAAGTTTTAATGAAAATCATCTAATGACAAATTGAAACAATCAGTTTAAAAATGGTAGAGAAGGTGACAATAAAATTGAAATGAAAAATTCTACATAAACTTAAGCTAGTTCATGAAGAAAATGTAGTAATTGTCGATTGGAGGGATTTAAAATACGTTATTCGCAAACTTCAAAACTAGTTCCTAACGATTGTCAAGGTGCAAATGAATCAAAGACTAGAGCATAGTGGTCAGAATTATTACAAACAATAAATAAAGAATAGGGAAAAACTTTTTTTTTCATATTTATTTTTGATCTCTCTCCCTCTCATTATTGTCACACGTATTCATCTTGCAGAATTGCTACTGCCAGAAAATTTACAATAAATTAAGAAGAAAGCAAATAGTCTGATCCAACTTTGAAACGGACACTAACGCCATTCCGTCTCTGATGTTCCCTTTATTAAACTAGTATGTTGTGGCCATCACGAAACTTTCTTCTATATTTTTCCTTTTTCTGATCCCTCCCCATGCTTGACGAGGAAGCAATATTCCTAACAGAAACAAAATTACACATGCAAAAACTTGACGACCATCCCAATGTCTGAATTATTGCAAAAGCAAAGCAAAGAGCGAAAATTGAAAGTTATTTTAAAAGCCTTGCTTGAATTAATTACAAATATTTTATTTATTAACAAACATAAGATGGCAGCAGTTAAAAATTTTAAATCATTGAGATAATATTTCCGATCATTTCCATGCAATTAAAATCACGAGAAATACGCAGACGACAATCTATTACGATTTATCTTTCTTATTGTTGCATTAATAAAGCCATTTTTATTCGCAAAAAAAAAAAAAAAATCAACACCTCTTGGAGCGATTGGAGTCAAAATTGAACCAAAGCCTGTTTACGTATGGATTCACATATATTCCAAATTTCAACCAGAACGTAGCATTACTTCTTGAGATAGGGCACTTACAATGGAAAAAAAGAACGGGCGATTGCGCTACCCCCTTTTTAGCTGTTGACACCAAAATAAAATCAGCTCTTATACCCACTATGGGCTACTTGTCAAAAAAATTTTGTTTGATTCCGTTCGTTATTTCTTGAGATACAGCAGTCACAATTGACGACAAAAAACGTTCTATAGCTCAACCCCCTTTGAGTTATTGACACCAAAATTGAATCAGCACCTGCTCCTGTTAATGGCAACATATGGACCAAATTTTGTTTGATTCCGCCAGTTACTTCCTGAGGAATAGCAAGCACGCGTAACTCAAAAAACGTCCCATTGCTCCACCCCCCTTGGAGGAATTCGCGCCAAAAACCAATGGGCACACGTTCACGTAGGGGCACATATGTGTACCAAATTTCGTTCGATTTCATGCGGTAGTTTTTGCTGTAGAGCGGCCACAAAAAACTGGTCACACACAGACGTGACACACATACATACACACACACATACATACATACACACACACATACATACACACACACACACAGACAGACAGACATTTTCCAAAAATAGTCGAAATGAACTCAGCACACCTCAAAACGTTCGAATCCGTCAAAATTCGAAATTCGAAAATTTGCACGAATCCAATACTTTCTTCTATATATTAGATATAGAAGAAAGTAAAAAGAGACACAATCATTAAATTTTGGAAAGATTACGTGGAAAGAGTATTATTTATGCATCTATTTCTTGTTGAATAAGTTAAAATATATTTTATTTCAAAAAATCAAAAGTTACATGTTCTAAAGAAAAACAAAACTTGTGGGAAAAAAATCCCCCCCCCCCAAAACTTTTGATGGCGCAACTTGCGCCATAATCCCCCCCTGTGGGCACCCCTGTTTCTAGTACAGGGAATTAAAACACTTACTAGCTAAACATTAAATTATAATATGAGTATTAAATTTATGTAAAATGACACGGAGTTTAAGTGTAAAAATGGCGCAGTCTCAACATAGTACGGGCATCTCATACAAGGTGCACCATCATAACATAGATTACACAATTTTGAAATATTTAATCCATATGAAGAGATTACTTTAGTTAAGGCAAACCATTATTCTCTATCAGTTTTTTCTGTTCTAAAAATGCAGGCAAATAATTTTCTAAGTTATCAAAATTGAATTCAGCCATTTTTTTATTATTCTCAGGGAAAAATTTGGGGGTGCAACCGCCCCCTCTTGACCCTCCTATTTGCCGCCCCTGGGGGTATGTGTATGTGTGTAGGCATATGTGTTTGTGTGTGTGTGAATGTGTAGGTGTCAGTATGTAATTGTGTGTGTGTGTGTATGTATGCGTGTGTATATGTGTGTGCGTGCGTGTGTGTGTGTAGGTGTGTGTATGTATGCGCGTGTGTGTAGGACATGGATGCAACCTGGAGACGGCTTTCGCTATTGGAGCAGCATCGTGAGGAGCTCGTCGACGGTGACAGGGTGCGGAGGGTGGCGGTGGGAAAATAAAAAGATAGGGCGCCAAAAACAGTCAAATGAGAACAATAAGCAATCGTGATTGCTCAAAAAAAAAAAGGGAAGAAAAAAAGAAGAAAAAAGGTATTTCGCAGCCATGGTATGAGTATATGCTATGTTTGTAATTCTTCGTTTAGTAATTTTCATTCCTTTTTGCGTTTTCCATGTCAACAAAAACGATTTAAAAGTAACTTTTAAATAGCATATACTGACACCCTGACTGCGTGAAATGCCTATTTTCTTCTTCTTTTTTTCCCCTTTTCATTTTTACTTCCTTTTACAAAAAAGGAAGTATTGTATTCGCGAAAAAAATTTTACCCAAAAATCGGCCTTAATTACCGTTTTGCTCTCCTCCGAATGAATGTTGAGTTTTTTTTTTTCAACCCGACCACACGTGGATATGTACCTAGGAACGTACAGACACCCGAAATATCCATTTTGACGATCCCCGAGTTAATTACAACGAGTTTTCTCGTGACGTATGTATGCACGTATGTATATGTGCGTATGTGTGTCGCATAACTCAAGAACAGAATGTCCTAGAAAGTTGAAATTTGGTACGTAGACTCCTAGTGGGGTCTAGCTGTGCACCTACCTTTTTGGCTGCATTCGTATGCCCCAAAGGGGGTCTTTGCCCCTTTTTGGGGGGAAATCATTCTTAATTTCGATGTAAACTCACGTGGTGTTATAATTTGGCTGACACTTGGCGATATATCGCCAGTCTTTTGGTAGGTCAAGTTTTGTCGCCAACTTGGCGATTTTTTTGAGCAATCACGATTGCTTATTGTGAGTCACACACACACTCAACTATACACACGTAAGCACCCAGGAGGAGGGATATGCTTGGGGGGGGGGAGAAGCCGTATCTAGAAACAATAACTCCAATGAGTTGGGTATTGTCGCAACTTGCGAAAAACATAATTTGAATTCAAAGTTTCAGAATTCAAATTAGAGTTGATTGGAAGAAGCGGTTCACAGGTGTGTTTTTTTTTTTTTTTTTTTTGAGCAATCACGATTGCTTATTGCTTTCATTTGGCTCTTTTTGGCGTGCTATCATTTTATTTTCCCACCGCCACCCTCCGCACCATCACCGTCGACCGGCTCCTCACGATGCTGCTCCTATAGCGAAAGCCGTCTCCAGGTTGCATCCATATATCACACACACGCGCATACATACACAACTACACGCACACACACACACACACGAACGTCTACACACAGCACTGCATACATGCACACAAACACATACACACACGCATACATACAGACACCTACACATACACCCACAAAAACATACACACAACTACCCACACATTCATGTCTGCACACAGACACAAACACATATGCCTACACACACATACACATACCCAGCATTCACGCACACACATTCATACACACAACTACCCACACACTTATGCCAGCACACATACACAAACACATACATACACATACCCCTACACACAAACACATATACACCCACACACAAACACACCCGCCTACATACACACACTTGTGATTGCGAAAAACATAATTTGAATTCAAGATGTCAAAATTCAAATTAATTTTCTTTTTTTATATCTGGTTTCATTTTGGCCACTGTTGGGGATATTTAGAGAGTAAACCATTGAATCCCATTAAAAATGCCAGTAACGGACAAATGACATTTAATTGGAGTAAAAGGAAGTCACGTGATGCACACATCAGCTCGTTTTTTTTTTTTTTCGATGTCATAAAAACTCTTGAACCTGTACAGTATTAGGGTGCAAACCTCAAACTCATACGACAGTTTGTTGTCACCCTGTATTATGCGCATACTATTTTGGATCATTTCAACTCATGCGAATCCCTGCGTTTAGGTTTAATATAGTCCGCTATAGGGGATTATTTTTACTTCCTTTTACATAAAAGGAAGTATTGTGTTCGCGAAAAAATGTTCACTCAAAAATCGACCTTCATTTCGATTTTGCTCACCCCCGAATGAATGTTGAGTTTTTTTTTCGACCCGACCACACGTGGATAAGTGCCTAAGAACGTATAGAAACGCGAAATATCCATTTTGACAATTCCCGAATTTTTAATTACAACGAGTTTTCTCGTGACGTCTGTATGTGCCTATTTGCGTATGTATGTCGCATAACTCGAGAACGGTATGTCCTAAAAAGTTGAAATTTGGTACGTAGACTACTAGTGGGGGTCTCGTTGTGCACCTCCCCTTTTGGTTGCATTCGGGAGATTCTAAAGGGGTCTTTTGTCTCTTTTTAGGGGGAAAAACATTGTTAATTCTGATGTAAACTCAAGTGGTGTTATAACTTGGCGATATATCGCCAGTATTTCGCCAAGATTTGTCACTAACTTGGCGACAAATTTGGCGGATTTTTTTTTTCAAATCTGGTTTCAATTTGTCCACTGTTGGTGATAATTAGAGAGTAAACTATTGAATCACATTAAAAATGCCAAAATGGTGCAAATGACATTAAATTGGAGTAAAAGGAAGTCATGTGATGCACACATCAGCTCGTTTAGTCACTGAGTTCAAAGTAAATGCAGCATCTTCCAAGATTGAAATACTTCGCAAGTTTTTTCCTCCCTGGTCTCAATGATTAAGAAAATAGCCTCTCACTATTTGTAAGCTCTTTAATGAAAAATTGAAAAAACAACGGTCGTTGGCGAACGAAAAGTCCATAAGGTCGGCTACGGATGGAGCAGTGGGATGGACCAGCAATTGTTTTCATGGACTAACTTCCAACAGCGTGGATTAGCTTTAGAAAAGCACCAAAGGAAACAAATTGCTTATTTTAGAATATTTTTTCTTTCTTTCTTTCCACTTCTGGGGGAAAACGTAAAATGCGGGAAATTCGTCTGTCCGGGTTAAATTAACATGATCCGTATGCGGAAAACCTGACGGAAAAAACGTGAAATGCTGCGGTAAAACGCAGACTCGGGGGACGAAAAATCGGGGTTTTACTGTAAATAGGCGTTATGTCAATGCCCAATAAGTAAGAACTGTTATTTCGTTTACTGTAGCCCATTTGGAATGCTCAGATCTCAGTGACAACTTGCTTGAATAAGGTTCAGGGTAATGGACCCCTATTCACATCTCACGAACAGAGTTCGTACTCAATTTCAGAAATTAAATGAAGAGTTTTGGAGGAGTTTTGAAGGAGTAAAATGAGGATTTGAAGGAGTACATACCAATGGGCTGTCCTTAAATGTTGTCGCTTTCTTTTTTGTTTCAACATCTTTGACCCTCTACCCCCTTTGT
This sequence comes from Uloborus diversus, assembly GCF_026930045.1. NCBI lineage: Eukaryota > Metazoa > Arthropoda > Arachnida > Araneae > Uloboridae > Uloborus > Uloborus diversus. The sequence continues at coordinate 94,774 of NW_026558976.1, forward strand.
GACAAAGTGTCACGCTTCATCTTACTCCTCCTCTTGTCACATGTCATTTTTATAAACATATTGTTATAATGAATAAAATATGACAACTTGTATAAAGTACAAATTGAGAATGAAAAAAGGTTAAAAAACCAGCAAACAGCATCTTAAAAAAGTTTCATTTTTCCGTCACTTTTTCTCCTGTTGATAAATTAAAATTTTCACAGCTTAAACACCCTGTTCAGAACCTTGACAAATGGGGCATTTACAGTGTTTCTTGCCAGTGCAAATTGGCCTACATTGGGCAGACTCGACGATCCCTCAAATTCCGGATAAAAGAACACGAAAATTACGTCAAAAAACAGGATCTCAAACGCTCCTCTATTGCTCAACATTGTTTGTCCTGCGGTCATAATTTTATTTTTTCTTCCGCTAAAGTTATTCACGAGTGTTCGTCCATTCATGATTTAGATTTTTGGGAGTCATATTACATATGGAAAAATGCTAATTTAATCGTCAATGATTTGTCTAGCACTCCCCCTTTTCCTAATGTTTGGAAGTCTGTTATTTGATTTATTTTTTGTCCGTGTCGTTTTCTCCTGAGTGCAACTGTCCTCTGTAGTTCTGACGTAACCTTGACGTCATTGTTTCCGGTACTGCTCTCATATCTTTTACAACTCGTCTCTCATTCCATTGTTTGCCTCGACTGTGTTTTAGTCGGGTGAACCTGTCTTCGTTTTACTGCACTGATGATGGCACTTGTATTTTAGAGTGCCGAAACAGCTGTTTGCTGGTTTTTTAACCTTTTTTCATTCTCAATTTGTACTTTATACACGTTGTCATATTTTATTCACTATGCAGTACAAAGTTTTCGACTACTTTTTATATATTGTAATAATAACTGTGTGATGTCACTTCTTGTCACCCTCTCTCTTCCCCTTGTCACAATTTCGTGAGCCCGTCTCCCCCTCAAGGCATGACATCGCTAGTGGATGACCCATTTTACAATATTATAACTGCCATTTGCTAAACAATTATGTTTTTAACACAATCACTTAATATAGCACATCTGCTTATGTATCTTTAAGTAATAATTAGAGAAACCGATTTTTGCAGTTGAGAGTGTGGTGGAAGGAAATGCAATAATCATAAAACTTGAAAAATAGCCAAGCCCCCATTTAACTTTAAGCTTGGTTTACTTCAATTATGAAATGTCTTAGTCATCTAATAATATTTTCACCCCTTCATCACCCTTATACCTTCGCCCTTGCGACAAAGTTAAGTTGTCGATCAAAGTATGCATTTTAAGTTACTGTGATAGAGGAAGACTATGTAGTCTTCAACTAAAAAAAAGGAGTTTTGAAGGAGTTCAAACCAAAATGAAGGAGTTTGAAGGGCCCTTCAAAAAAAATTTCCTAAATGGAGGAGTTTTGAAGGAGCGTACGAACCCTGACGAACCACGAATTTATTCTTTCATTGACACGCACCCCTTGGAGATCAATGTGAACCCATGGAGGTTCATGTAGACCACTGCTTTTAACGGACTTATTCCAGCAAAATATTACTGTAATCCAGGATTTTTGTTTAACTTTCGTTTGGGGGAGACGGAAAGTGTGAAACGAAAGATTGTGTCGAAATTTGTGCAAAACATTCTTTTGCGAAATCAGTACTTCCTGTACTTTGTACGCTCTAAAAACAATTTCAAAAATGACGAAAAAGTACTCAAATTTGAACATATTGCGAGTCAAAATGGATCCGACTACGTGGTATTCAAATTTGAAACATTGAAATACTCATCAAATACTCAAATCAACATGTGTGCTCATTTTTTGAGGTATTTGTACTCATTTTTGAGTATGTA
>NW_026558977.1:0-96570 GCF_026930045.1 Uloborus diversus
GAAACCATAATACAGTCGAGATAACATATTGATACTACATGCCATTTCCATTAAAAATCATGGTTTTTCCAAGAAACTACCATATGATTTCTTTCATTTTGCATTTTTTATAAGCTGAAAAAGAATCGCAAATAGGTTCCTGGATCAAAATGACTCTTTTAGGCGCGCCTACAAATTAAAAAAGAAAAATTAAAAAAATCAAAATAATTGTTGATTCCATCAAAGAAGAATTAGTGGACGAATCGCGATAATACGGTCCCTTGAATTCGAAACTAGTGAGTTAAATGTATTCTGCCACTCTGAGCCTCTGACTCCAGTAATACTTCCTTAGCAAGCAAATATGCTGTGTGTGTTTTGTGTTCTTTTTAATTAACTACGTAAAAAATGCAAGAGAAAAGTCAATTAAAATGTAATAAATAAAGTAGTGAAATTAATTCATCCTTTGGGGGGGGGGCAACTCCCAGCCAGTGTAGCGTAGATTAGGGTTGGTGACAAAACCCCTCCTGGAACGTTGGTCCAAAAAAAAAAAAAAAAAACCCCTCAAAACCATTTATTCCGAGAAAGAAAAAAAGTGCGCCGTTTATGTCATAGTTAGGAACAACTAACTACCTTAGCGCATTACAGAAGTGGGAAAAGCAGATTCTGTATGTCGAATTTGGAGTTTAGGTTAGGGTAGGAAAAAAAAAACGCCAAGAATAATCTGTTCACGGATTAATCGGTAAAATAAATTTTAAGTGATTGATATGCTAATTAATGGACGTATCTCAACTCCACATCAAGGAAAATTGATATTCCGATGAGATTCTTGAGTCATTAAATACAAAATTAATCAAAAAATTTATTTTCCTTTTTTCTCTTCCCATAATAGGAGAAAACAAATATAAAATATGTATACACAAACCCCAAATAATGAGGAAATTAATAAAATATTTATAAACAAATAAAAATTTTACGTTTTAAATATTTATTTAGCGAGACTATTTTTCGTCGTCATGGCTACAAATCGTCTGCATTCAAGGCTTACCTCAAATAGTTTTTGCATAAAGGGTTTTTTTTGTATAAAATCAAGTATTTTTGGGAAAAACATCTAAAAATACTTAATTCCGGTAAGGATAAAGGTATAACATTATACGCTGTAAGTATAATCTTTATGAAAAGTGCACGAGTGCAATTTGGTCATAACTTATCTTTATTACCCCATCCTAATTACTAGTTTTTTTTTAATGAAAATGCCTCGTTTTACCTAACCTAGAAAACCACTGGTCATGATATGAGTGTGAATTTGTCCTCTACTCCCATTCTATATATAGAAACAAGAGACTCAACGAGTAGGGTCCTATCGCAATTCGTGATTTCAAGAAACATAATTTGAATTCAAGACGTCAAAATTCAAATGAATGGCAGGGGCTTTTTTTTTTCAAGTTACAACAATTTATACGTTTTCAAGTAAAATTGAAATCAAAGTTTAAGTGTGGTCTTTGTATTACTGTGGGGTCTCTTGACCAGAATGTGCTACGCTGCAAATGCTTGAAAAAAAATGACAGAATCTTGAAAAAGAGATTAAAGAAACAAAATTTTGAAATCTAAGAAATCATGGCTAAAACTAAAACAAGTGAAAATGTGTGAGGGCTATCAGCTAAAAACAGATAAATAATTATAAATCATGTATTAATTTGAAAAAGAAAGTCATATCCTCTCTAATATGCACACTTGAAAGATCCATGAGCAGTGCATGTCTGAGACAATTTCTTTTACTCATCATTTGTCCTAACATAACTGAACCAACACTTATTTGCAATATTAGCAACCAAACTTCAAATGATTAAAATGTTTTTTTTCCCACCACACTTCTAAGATTTATATGAAATGGCTAGACGTAGCTGTTAAAAAATATCGTAGCTAATTTGAGAGGTTGCAGTAAATTTATAACAATCTGGTAGAAAACATTAAATATACAGACACAGAGATTTGATACAAGAACTTTATTTATAGCTTCCAAAAATATACGCATAGTAGGTACCAATTCAAATGATCAAATCTTTATTTCTTCATGAATGAAACAGAAATATATCTGTTTAACAAATTGGATTTGATCAAGGGAAATGGAGCAAGCCTCCAAACAATATGGTAAAAACCTTTTAAAAATTAACCAATTCCTCTTAAATGAATTGTTATGAGGCATGTTATGTCTTCAGATACTTCCACCCTTTTTTGATGACAAGCAGACAAATTACATAGAATAATTTCAATATTTTGCCCCAATGTCTCGTTAGTTCTACCATTATCCTGCTTCACACTTCCTTCAATGTTCTACGTAGGATGCCTTTAAAGATGTCTTAACAAGCTTCCAGGCAAATATCTAGAAAAAGGAGGATCCAAGCTTTAAATCTTCAAGAATATGCTCCTACTTAGTCTTCCATTGAGCTTAAAAATTTACTTTCTGAATTTTCATTTAAACGATTTTGCAAAAATTATGGGTGCTATTAACAAAATGGGGTAAGAGATATTAAGACATGAAAGAAACAGGTGATCTAAAGAAGCTTCAAACATCTCTATATGGAGTAAAATTGTGTAACACTTTTTCATCAGGGGTGTGTAAAGAGGTGTCAGAAGGTATAAAAATTACTTAACAAATACACAGTAAAAATTAATTTAGGTTAGCTATGCCAATCACTGTAAATTCAAGAGATCAATGAGCCTGAGCTGTTATCTTTCGCTAACAGTTCAGTTAGTAAAAGCTAACACAGTTAGCTTTTGCTCCTCAGATGTGTAGACAAAATACTACATAGTAGAGTCAACTCTCAATCACTGTACTCAAAGTCCTGAAAAAACCGGCTGTAACCTTTGAGTTACGGGAAGCAACCACAGCCTTCTCAAGAGTTAGGGACCCAATGAAATCTATGAGATAAAAAAATATTAGAATTAGAGTCAACTGCATAACACAAATCAATGAATAATAAAAAGTTAGAACATAAGAAAAAAATTCATGAACACTTGTTATTTGATGATTTTAAAGTTGAATAATTTCCTCCTTGATTACTTATTACAGATTAAAACTCATGAAATATCACACACATTCATACTTCTGTTGAATCAGTTATTACTCTTCAGGCTCAGACTAAATTGAAAAGCATAAGCAGAGGAAATGACAGCAAATGAAGCCAAATCTCTCTACTATGTGCCATTTAGTCAGGAATTTTCAGTTTTTGCATCTGCACATGAGAAATACTTCTTGGACTGAGGGGGAAAAAACTACTCAATTTAAAACTTAAATGCACAAATATTGCCATGCATCATAATCATACTGGAATAATACACAATGCCTTGTTTTTTCTCCTTTTTCAAATATCAAATTGCAGTTGGTTCTGTTTAACGACATTCTATTGAATGACTTTTCATAGTCCCAGATACTCCACTGCAGTTTTAGAAGCATTCTATTTAAGTACGATTTTTTTGTGGTCCCCTGAAATTCGTTAGATAGAGTCAACTGTATTATATTTCTCATCTATTTCTAATTAAATCAGTTATTTAATAGTTGTAATAGGTTAACAAGCTGTTTTTAATAGCTTACTCTGCTTAACTTTTTTTGAACACAAATCAACAACCAATCACAAGTTAGAATACATGGGAAAAAGTTCATGTAGGCTTGTATCATTTATCAACTTTTAAAAATACAACTAAGATAATAAGTAAAAATACTACTTTATCTACTTTAAAAATGCTACATACAACTAAAGTTGTATGATTTTCTTCTTGATTACCTCTTACAGATGAAAACCCTTGAAACATCATACAGATCCATACTTCTGTTGATTCAGTTGTTACTCTTCAGGTTCAGGCTAAACTGAAAAGTACAAGCAGAGGAAATGACTTGACAGTAAATGAAGCCAAAACTCTCTACCATGTACCATTCAGTAAGGAATTCAGTTTCTGAAGCTGCACGCCCAAAATACTTCTTTAACTATGGGGGGGAAAACAACTTAATTTAAATCTTAAATGCAACAACTTTACAATGCATCACAATGGAATAGTATGCAATGCATGAGTTTTCACTGTTTTCATAAACAAATTATTATATTTCTGTTGTCTATTACACCACGTTTCTACTTACTCAGATGAACAATATAGAATAGCATCCAAAAGGAGAACAATTATAAAAAATTAATATGAATTTCTGCCTTCTGTGCATAGAAAAAAAATCAAGAATACCAAATATCAAGCGGGGAAATGCTTTGCACACAATGCATTTTAACCTGGAGTGCTCACAGACATATAAGATAAACACACCAGTTGTGATCAGTGCTTCAGTAGTAGCCACTTCAAGGTTAATACTTGAGAAAATAGGATTCCAGGTCTCCCAATGGATTCAAAAGTGCATCAAACATCATTTTCACCTTAATAGCGAAATATTAAATACATTGTAACATTTTACCCGCATCAAATCATATTATCGACATGCAAGGTCGAGCGAAACAATTTTGTAATAGATTAACTAGGTGCATCAATTTTTAAATAAATATTTTGATTCTTTAAGAATTGAAGTTTTCAATACTGTTTTTTTGGGCACTTATCTAGTTCTTTTGTGAAACATAAATTAAACTTAATTATTAAAATTTGCCTTACCAAATTATCCTTGGGTACTTTTCGTTAGTTCATGAGCGTCAAACCATTGCAGTCGCCTAACGTCATAGTTGCCATAAACTCCAGGTCAAAATCACTAACGATTTAGCTGTTATTTACATCCACTCGACAAGATGCTGTCCATATTTAGATAAAAGTAGCCTCACAAAAACTGCCCCAGTAATGCATTGCCATGAAAAGAAAAAAGCCAGGAATATAATACAAACATTACAGTGCAACAAGAATAACACACAGTAAAAGAGCTGTAAAACACTATTGAAAAGATATTACATGAAGCAATTTGGCATTAAGTATAAAATAATTACCTATTGCTATTTTAATTGCCTGTTGAGTTGTAGGAGCTCTTAGTATAAAAAATGTCAGTCAATGCAATAAATGTATTATCAAACAGAAAGCTACATTAATGTTGATTAAAAATACACCAAATCGAGGTCTCAAAAACAATAGATATCTTTTTGGTGACTAAATACGGTTCATAAAACCAATCATCGGCAAACTTAGGGTCATTAATGAATTGCGACACATTTTGAGCAGTGTATTTATTTATAACCTTATAAAACAGCTAATACATGCAACGTAGTATTATTTTTTAAAGAGGAAGCAACTTGTAAGAAAATTAGATTATATTCCTTATATGTCAGTTCGGTGTACTGGTCAACACGCAAAACATACTCACTTATAGATTTCCTTTCATTTTTGTTTTCTTTCCTTTTTTTGGCACTCTCGTCCGCCAAAAACATTGGTGTATTTTAATTTGTAATCCACCAATTCGACATTTCCATGTTTTTATAACGTGTCGAATATGAACATCACTCGTCAATTTAGCAGAATCTTGCACATCAAAATGCACAAAATTCTCTTCTTCCGTAATTTGTCTTGTAAGCTTTCAAATGAGGAAAACTTCGCCCCTACTTCAATAGTCATTCCTCTATAATTACAATAATTAGATCATTAAAATACTATCCATATATGAAAGTATGCCGAAAAAGCACGAGGCGCAGTTGTTTCTCGCTGGAATAAACAACGCAGGAGTGATCGCCAAATATCGAGGACGTCTGAAACCACGCCAAGTTACTACAAAGGTTGCTAGAAAAATCGAGGAGTAGCAGACACTTCCTAAAGCAAAACCTGGAAAGAAGACTGAGCTCTCAAACCACATCGCAAGCTTTCGAAAGACGTGCGGCATGGGAAAATATTAACAATCACTTTTAAATAAAAAAGCAATATCTTTGGATGTAATTAGCTTCCAAAAAATGAAATCTTGAACAGAATTCTGAAAGAAGAACAATAAAGTTACGATCATTCGAACGCACCTGCAGTTGCTACCAGAAGATACAGCTCAACTCATTGTTTATATCGGAACGGAAATCGGAGGAGGGGCATCGAGATCCGAACCGGAACCAGAGCATGGGATATCTTCGTTCAAATTAAAAGGATGAAAATAGACCCTAACTGCACGTGTATTACTGGATTCTAACACATTTTTTGGTACTTAGAAGAGCAATAGAACCAACTCACGTTGAATTAGTAATTCTCCTAATTAACTTTTATATTAGTGTGTTAGTTTTCGTTACTTAAGCTGTATTAGTGATTTTTGGTCACTTAACGCATTAAATTTTTATAAAATATTTTGATTTCTACTTAAAATTTTTATTTGTTTGTTGTTTGAAATGCTGTATTTATATTGAGGGGGAAAAGTTTTTGTTCTTACCTACAATTGCAAAGTCTAAATTCTTTTAAGGCAGCTACTGTCCTGAACAAATGTTTTTAAAAGTTAAAAGTATTCACGAGCGTTCATATAACTTTTAAGAAATTTTATTTCTTTAGGCTTATCTCGTGAATTACCATAGTCTTTGCTTGATGGGATTTTGATAACAATAAGCAAATCACGAATATCGATAAATTTTCCAAGTTGAGTTGCAAAATACAACGAAAAAAAGGGGAGGAAGGGGATCCTTATGCGTACTCTGTATATTTCCTTTGAAGTATAAAAGAATAGTTTTGGAAAGTCTTAAATTGTTGGCTGTCTATAATTTTTTCTATAAGAAACTCATTTATAAATTGATTGTAATCATGTCGATTTTAAAGTAATTGAAGCATTCAAAAAATCAGTAATCCAACGTCATAAAGCTTTTCTCGGATGACTTTTCATCCAGAAGCTCAAACCTCTATGCATTGAAAAAGGTGTTCCTTGTAACACCGAAACACGTGTCTGCAATTTTTGTGCTTTATGATGTTGGATTACTGATTTTTGAATCTTCAGCACAAAGGTTCGTTAATTGAAGCATTGTTTTACTCCATGTTTTCTCCAATGCTTCAATTACTCCACTTTCAATTCAATCCTCATTTTAGGAGGTTACTCAATTAGCTACCAAGAGCAGTTTTCCTTTTATATTTTTTATCACCTTTTCATAAATTTTGAAATAATTCTGTTTCAGTCAGATAGAGAGGGGGGAGGGAAACGGTCTGCTTACATGTTGCCGCTTCCAGTGCTGGATCTTCATTGTTTTCAAGCCAAAGCAAATTTTGAAACTGCCGTCCTTACCCATCTTCTAAGTTGTTATATAGAGTTATGAAAAGAATAGAAATAGGGGGAATTTGACGCCCGCTAGAAATTGCAAGTACCAACCAGTGCAAAGATCCCAGCTTACTTCGCCCTTCATTAACAGTATATCTTTCCTTCCTAAAGAAGTTCATGATGTACCGTTTTCTATCTAAAATAAATGAATAAGCAGGGCCGCCATTTGGATGGGGATCCCAGACCTATAATACCGGAGCCCGTAAGGTCATGAAACTGTTTTTCCAATAATTTGACCCATTTCCTTTCATTGTCGAGGACTATTGAAAGCACTTGATCACTTGTGTGAAGAACTTGCTTTAAAATTAACCGAGAAGGCATACAGTGAACCACAAGTATAAAAAAATATTTCAATTCTTTTGAGAGCATGTTTATGTCAGCCTTTTAGTTATGTATCGACAAACGTAAGGTAATTATTCAAATACGTGGAATTTCACTGGATGTGGAACTAAATGATATCCATAAAGACCTTCAAAAGTTAAGAGATGGTTGGCCTGCAATTCTCAAGAAATAAAATAATAAACTCACCTAAATATTGGGGAGCTTCAAAATTATTCCAAAGTACCAATGAGAACAGAAAAAAAAAACTCAACACTCTTTTTAATGGGGGGAAAATAAGACAGTAAGTCGCCAAGTTAAAAATAAAGCCAAATCAATATATATGATAGTTGATAGGAGGGATATTATAAAGGATTGCCAGAAAAATAATAAAAGGTATTTTTAGAAATAATTTTGGCGACAAAAAGCATCAGAAAGATCTTAGCAGGTGCGTGGACAGGAAGTGTAATTTACAATCCAAACATTTTGTTAGTAAGTGACAGGAAATTTGTGATTGATTAAGAGTTAATAATTGTAGAATGTTGAATGTTGATGAATATAATTCAAAAAAAAACAATGCTATTTTATCACAAGTGCATTAATGCAATGTTCCAAGCTGTTCACCGTTGAAAAGAACGGTCATTCATATTTTAGGTGAATGAAAGGATCTGTTCATTTTAAGGATTCATTCTTTTTGACCCGTTCGTTCATGAACAACACATCTCTATTTTGGACTTTATTATTAGTGATGTCAACGGACGTTTTGAAGAAATGAAGGGAATTTGTTCCCTGTTCAAGTCAATACTCAGATATATGTCCTTAGATGAGGAAGAAGTGCAAAATATGTCTGACTGTCTGTCAACAAAGTATGCAACAGACTTAACTAATCTACTTGGATATGAAATTATTCACTTTAGAAAAATTCAGTCGTCAATGCTCAATGTTTAGTGAAATAACTGTACTTTCCCCCTTAGCACTTTTGAATAAGATATACAACAGGAGACTTCAAATGATATTTACTAACGTTTGTACTCCTAATTGTTGTCCCTTCACATATTCTAGGCTCTCCCCTCTTGATTGTCAGTCGCCCAAGCCAAAAGGGCAATTAGTAAAGTAGAAAATCAAATTAAAACGTGGACCAGCTACGGAACTAGGCAAAACAGACTAAATTCTCTAGCTATTCTTAGCATTGAGCATTAACTTGCATCACGAGCAGATTTTAATTTGGTCATGCACAAGTTTGCGACGAAGAAATTACGTAGAGTGAAAATATGCTAATGAATGTTAGACAAAAAAAGAACTAAATTTCCATATTGTAAACGAGACAGGTATACCTGTATTCATTGGGTGTTAAAGCAATGGAAACGTATGGAAATTAATTTAAATATAAATTTTAAAAACTGATGTTCAGAGAAATTATGATGTTTTTGTTGTTCTTGATTATTAAGTTATGTTCACCCTAAACTAAACTCAAAAATTCTTCCTGGTGGTTGATTATCAAAGTCAAGTGTAATATGTATGTGTGGTAATAATTTCAACACTTAATTCAATAGTATTTCGACTTATATTAGACACGCCGGTACCACTGTTCTGCTTTAATTTTTACATACAGAACTTTTTATTTCAAACTTCGAACTTTTTTCCTTGGTCTTCCTATTTCGCATTACTCAAAATTCATACTATATCATGTTACCTCACTTATCTCAGACATGACAAACAGTGGCGTAGCCACAAAGGTTCTTAGGGGGTCCAGACCCCTTTGGAAATGACTAAGTGTAAATATATGATTGAAGAAAAAAATGCATTGTTTTGAAAACTAGCATTTTACTCATGTGAAAAAAAAAAATGGAACAAGAAAAAATATGCATATATATTTCTCTTGTACAATACATAACATACAAAAAAATATTTTGAACAGGAAACTGATGGAGTAAAATGGGCGGGGGAAGGGGGAACGAAATGAGGGGGCGCTGTAAGGGGTAGAGATTTATTGCAATGATTCTCAATTTTTCCCTAGTGTGTGAGAATTCGAAAATATTCCTCTCTGCAGTCTCCAAAATATTGGTTTCTCTTATATCATTGAAGTGGATGCAAATTCTGAGAATATACCTGTTTAGAATCTAAAAAAAAAAAAAAACACTTTTCTGTCTGGTTCCCTCCAAATTTCTTGGAATTTTGTCCATGCATGGGCTTTCTGGGAAAGTGGAGAATCTATTTTGCATTAAATTTTGCTGCTTGTTTTAAATTATTACTTGTCATTAATAAGAGTTAAATAAAATTTTCATCTCTAAAATCTATTTTGCTTATTTTTAAGATCTCCATAACAAATTTGTCAAATTTACTTACCCCACTCCCCCAAAAAAATAGCGTCCTGGTTATGCCACTGATTGGACACCCTCCAAAATAAAATCCTGCTATGCCACTGATGACAAATTGTCCAATTTTTACTACTGTATTTAAAAATATATTTTTATAAAAACTTCAAATTAAAGTTTTTAAGTCTGCATTAAAACTTAAAAATTCAGAAGCAAATAGACAATGCAACATCACATGTGAATGCAATTTTAAACTTCATTTTGAAGTGTGTGAGTGAGATTAAATGAAGCAACGGTACAAATATATACAATGGGGGGGGGGGGGGGAGGTCATGTGGGGCCCAGAATTAAAATTGGTACCAGGCCCCATTGCTGATAGCGGTGGCCCTGTGAATAAGCCTTGCATACTTTGAAGGGAAATTTTTAAGTTAAAGTAGAGTAGCTCAGCTGTAAAATTTCACTTAAGTGTTTGCATTTTGATTAATGTATCTTTGTAACAGTATGAACTATGTAATGTCTGCAAAAACTATTAAGTGTAGTGTGTAGAAATGGAAATGTTCATGGAAAACCCCCAGAAATGTGGGGGGGGGGGGCTTTTTTCTCCGAAGGGGTTTATTTCCACTCAAAAATTGAAAGTTTTAATATTTCTGGTATAATAGAAAGCATTCAGAAAATTAAAAAGGCTTTTTTTTTTCTGTATCACACATGAAAACACTAAATTTGGTATTTTATTAATTTATAGAAATGTTTGAGTAAAAATTTAATATTTTTTCATTTAATGAGTACATTTATTTGCATGTTTTATATACATGCAAATGCATGTTATACATGTAAATGTATGTAACTCTGAAATTGCAACTTTCTGTTTAAAATCTCACAATTTACAGGAAAAAAAAAGCCAATTTCTTTCAAAGAAATTCATAAACAATTTTCAATAATCACATCTATTCAAAATTAACAGTTGAATAATTAGAATAACTTGGATAACTTTTGGTGTTTTGAGCTTTTTCCAAATGAATCATTAGTAGTGTGTTTACTTACCTTTAATTTCCCCCGTCAACTTTTGAAAGTTAAGAGAATCTAATATTTCTTTTAAAAATCAAATTGAACCTAAATTTCACGCTTATTCAAACCTTTCATTGAAAAGATCAGGAGAAGTCGATTTCTCTCTGGATTGGTAATTTCAGTGTTGATTGGTACAGTTGAGCCCACTTAATAGAAAATCTGTTTAAAGAATCTCGCTTAAATGTATAACACATTTCCAATGTACCTAGCTGCTCTAATTTGTCATTTTGATCCTGGTGATTGGTATATGTCACTAATTTTTCATGGCAAATTGGCATCTATTCCATCAAGCTGGCACAACTGCATGTAAAAAAATCATATTTTTACCAGTGGGAAAATGATCTCAACTTTTAAGAGGGGTCTGCGGCCTCCAACTCGGTTATGGATATTCCAGACAAATGATATCTAATAAGTGAAACTGCTGTGCTGTAATCTAGCCAGGGCCCAATCAAGGGAATGTGATGCTCAGGTCCTGATAAAATTTGATGCCCCTTTTACAAGAATATCCATACATTTTCAAAATAGTCACTTCCCAAAAAGGGAAGAAATAAAGAAAAATACCCTATTTTTGTTACCCATGCCAGTGGACCTGCGGAACTGTGCATTAATCAGGCCCAGAGTAAAACTTGTTTTTTTTGTACTTGTATCATGAAATTTACTGGAGACAATAAACTATATTTCAATTCTTGAACTATGTAACTGTATCATATGACATATATATTAATCTCTAAAGTATTAATGATTAAATAGTATTAAATTGCATGATTAAATATTTTATCTTGTTTGAAAAAGTATTTTGCATTGAATGATTTTTTTTTCCCCCAAACTGTATTTAAATCATTTTGTGTCTGAATTTGACAAACTTTTACTATTTAATTTTGTATATATATATATATATTTTTTTTTCTCTTCTTGCTCCTATTTAGGTGATGGACAACCAGTCTCTTAAAGAGGTTTTGTCAAGAGATAAAGAATCACTAATGAAAACATTGACAAGATTTGATGGACAAATGACAGGTTTCTAATGCTTTTATTTATTCATCTTTTGCTTTGATATCTATGACTAAAAGGGAATTACAAAATTTATATAAATATTTGATATTTATGGTGTATGTGTGTCGGATATGTTGTTGTTGTTATTAATAATGCCACTTGGTTCAGGGGCGAATACAAGTGAAGGTCATAGGGGTCATGACTCACCCCCCACTAAACAATCTATATATTGTGTTCAAATACTTTATGAATAAAATGTTGATTATAAACAATTGTAGTAATCTTTTCAATTAATTATTTTTAGGAGTATATGTTTGAATACTTCTTCCTTTCATTGCTTCAGAATTAATTATTTACATTCGAATTTGCTTATCACGAGCCCCGATTAAACGAGAACCCGGATTTAGTGAGGATATCAGAAATATTTGGTTGGAAGAATGTTACATAAGTCTATGGGAATATAACTCACTTTTAAGGAGCAAAACCGCTTAAAGCGAGCAATATTTTTGTGATTCATAAAATTAATATTTATGATTGAAGTTTTAAAAAAAGATTATTCAAACATTTTTTAACTGCCAAAAGTTCTCTTGGGTTTTCTCTTATAATTGCTCATGAACAGTCTTGGTAGCGAGTTCAAATCAGTAAAATGAAATGTGGTGTAATTTTCATTCTTATGTGTGACAAAGATTTCATTTTAGTGATTGCGATTTTTGAAGTGTTTCACTTTTTTTCTCCTTAGAAGTGCTCACTGGTGGATTAATTGTGTTTTCTCTAATCTTTTTTAGTTGAAGATGTTGCTGGAATTGAAACAACTCATGCAAGTCACTATCATACTTTTTTTTTACAAGTGTTACTTGAGCAAGTTTGCAGCGTTGTAGAACCTGACAAGGAAAGGAGATCTATTTTATTTAAAAGTATGAATTTGGTCCAAATATAATGATCTTCCCCTACAAATTTACATGCTATAATAATGGATAAATATTATGAACAGTTTTATTTTTAAAAATATATTTTTCCATTTAACGATATGGAACCCCAAATCTGAAATGCTTGGTACCACAACCTTTCCCTATTTAGGAACTTTGTGGATTTTAATTCTTGACTAAAAAATTAGCAAACTGTTTCGTATTGTGCGGTCTTTGACCTTTTTTCCCAGGTTTCAGTAATGTTCAGTAATGCAAATATCTTTTATTTCTGGATCAATCTGAATGAAAGTATACTTTAGTACACTTAAAATAAGTCATAGGTAATTTGTATTCGCAGATGTTGTGCAATGTGCTGATCAATGTAATAGATGATTTATGTTTTTACTTATAATAGCTTTTTATTATCGTTCTACATGCTTTGTATAGTATACTTATGAGAAAATAAAATGAATTATCATTAGCCAAAAGTAGATGCTAAAAGATTGTTTCACAATTGCAGCGAAACGCTTATCATATAGCAGGTGATATTAAGAAAACATAAAGATAAGCCAAAAGTACTTTGTTTTTAGCAAGTAATAGCTCAAAGTTAACAATTTTTCACATTTAAAGTATCATAAAAATAATAAAATTTTGAAAAAAAAAAATATTTTTTTCATAAAGGAAAATGTTCTGGATTTTGCCGTTCCGAAATTAGAGTCCCATACCATGTTTCCTTTTTTTTCTGAATAAATATTACAATATTTACTCAACCGGAGTCAGTTTCCCTGATTGTGATGATGTGCATGGGTTTGATCAGATCTCATGGTAGGTATATGCAGAGCTGTAAACATGTTATTGTTTAATGTCTGTGTAACTTGTCTGTATCTGTTATTAAAGTATTTTGTTTTTTGATCTGGTGATGTTTTATTGGGCTCTTCTGTTTTGCCCAACAGAAAGAGGAAGCAGTGAGCTGCAATAAAGTAAATTGAGAATAGTGAGCAAAATAGCTGAAAAAGACGATACTACTTCACTTGTTTCAGAAAATAGATTTTAAAACACTTCAAGAAACTGGTGCTCAAAAAATAGTTAACAATTGTAAATAATTTTTAAGGTTTTTTTTTCAAAGCAAAAACAAGACTTGGCTTAAATTGGTTGAATTTAGCAAATTTGGCATTCATAATGAGAAAAAAAAAAGATTTATTTAAATAAACAGACTGCAAAATTTAACAATTTGAAATGAATAGTATTGGTTCTCCATTTACATTCAATTTAAGATACTCACAAGTTATTACTTCAGTCATTGAAGATTTCAGCTCATTGAAATGAGTTTATCAAAATTCCTCAGCATTTAATTGAATTTTAACTTGTCTGTAATCTGTTTCACAAATACAAGCCAATATGAGATCTAGCTAGACTCTTGATTTAAATTTTCTTCATGAAAACAGCTTTATGATTCATCTAACCAGGGTTGCTCTGCAAGAAGGATAGAGCTTTCTTTATTAAAAAAGAAAAAATTAAAACTTCATGTCTTAACATTATTGGGAAATATCACTACAGTTAACCCTAGTTTATCACGGTTAATTAGTTCCAGACTTTACAGAGATAACTGAATTTCGGCGAAGTAGAATTCTGTATTTATAAACTGAATATTTTCCTAATTAGAGCGCATGAAACTTGCTTTACGACAACTTAAATTGGTTTCTAACATAGTTATAGCTCCCTAGACATGAAACAGCATCCTTTGCCACCATTACATTTGTATTACTTAATATATTGCACAAAATTAGATGAAATATATATCACATTGTTAATTTTTGAGAAATAAACTACACACACATGAAGTTCTTACAATCTATCTACTAATCTATGAAAATAGATCAACTAGTTCTATGATGAATTAATTGCTAGTTAGTGATCGTATGAGCCCCCGTTCTTCTTCTCTACATTTATCCTCATTAAAGGTATTAAGTGTATACCGTATACAACTGACAAAGCTAGTACATTGTTAAACACCATCTGTAGATGTATTTACATCCCCTAGTAATAATACAGTGATTTATATTTTCGAGTTAGTGTTTAATGGTTAAAATGAGACAGCGATTCCCTTCACTTTCTTCGGTGATTTTATACCTCCACTCCCTCAACTAGTACAACTACAGGCCTCAGAAGAGCTCAGCTTACTTTAAAAGACATGCATTGTTATTCTTTTGTAGGAAAAAGTTTACACGAGCGCATGCAAAAGGTTAGTTACTGAATTTGCAAAAAAAAAAACCGAAAAAATCGCAAAGTAGTGAAGCGCGAAGTAGCGAGGGATGACTGTACTCTAAAGTTTATTCCTTTAGAATGTACTTATAAAAAATTTGTGTTTGATGAACACTTTTTATTTCTTTAAAAATAATACATTCGGATTAAAATATAACTTTTGGTATGCATATATTTCCTTTTCTTTTTTTAAATTGAAAAGAAAAAAATATTGGTAGTATTTTAGTTTATTTATGTTTTTACAGGATCTTATGGGTAGCATATTAAAAAATTACTAATGTTGCAAAAGCAGATCTAGCGCCCCCCCCCCCTCCCCCCAAGTCTGTAGTTTGCATTTATTATTCCTTTCCAATGTAGCCAAACATAGCCAAAAACTTCAGTTTTGGGACCTCAGTTTCAGGAAACTGGGTCCTGCCTGACTTTCTATTTCTGAACCTCCCTTGTCAGCTGAAATATGGTTGCAGTTAACACATTATTGTATGAATTTGAGATATTTAATAGCAATGCAATGATTTTACAGATTTATCTGTATACATCTTAGCATTCATTATTTTTCTGTGCATAAGTATTAGTTGAAAGAAGAAACAAAATGTGATGATAAAACACAGACTCATGAATACAAAATAATTCTATTTCAAATGATACTGTTGATATTTATTCAATTACTTTAAACTTTTTTTTAAATTATTATTATTATTATTATAGGAGTTGTGGATCTTCTTTCTGAATCAAAGGTAAATATTAGTATCATATTAGTATCACATTTTCAATATTTTATACTTTTATCGAGCTAGTTCTGGAAAAGTAGTTGAACCAAAGTTATGGAAATCATACTACTCCAACAAAGCCAACAATATGCTTGGGTTTATCAATAGATCTATTTTAAACAAATCTAAGAAGGTTCTTTTGCCTTTATATAGGAGTTTAGTAAGACCTCATTTGGAGTACGCTGTTCAGTTTTGGTCGCCTTATTTGAAGAAAGATATTTTTGTATTGGAAAGGGTTCAAAGAAGAGTAACTAAATTAGGGGGACTCTCAGATTTAGATTATGATACCAGACTTAATAGACTTAACAGGTATAGCCTGGAGCAAAGGAGAGGACACATGATTCAGTTATTTAAATTTATCAAAATGAAAGATGTAAATGGATTAAATTTTTTTGGGGAAAGCAGGACAAAGAGTCATTGTTTTAAGCTATTTAAATCTCAGGCTAACTTGGAAATTAGGAAAAACTGCTACTTTAGCAGGGTCGTGGGCACTTGGAATAGCTTACCGGAAGAGGCGGTAATGAGCAAGGGTGTGGATAGCTTTAAGAGGGCCATTGATCTTCATTGGGGACTAATTAATTGACTAGGACCAGCCTAGCTGGGCCCAGAGCCTGTTGCTGGTCGTCACATTTGTATTTGTAAAAGTGGAATAGGCTACAAACAATCTTGTCTTAAGATATTTTTAAATCTATTTCTTAGCTATTTACTATCTCTACATCTTGCATTTAATGCTGTACTGCATCTGTAAAATATTGTTACAAATTTCAATCAATTAGTTTTAAAACATTTTGCTGGATGTGCATTTTAGTTATTTCTGGTTTTTGATTTGAGTCCTGCTTTTCATTTTTTGCAAATATTGTCTATAGTGTCCCCATGTACTATTTCTGGCTCAAAACTCAATTTTGTAGCACTCATTGATTTGTACCTAAACAAGATTTTTTAAGAATTGAACAAGACAATTTTTGGTAGGATTTGCACAGAATTTCAGCTTATATCTAATTTTTTAAGTTTCTTAGACAATATATGTGCCCATGCATAAATAAAGAAGATGAATAATGAACCATCGTTTTTAAAGGAATTATAGCAGAAAAACATATGACGCGCTAATTTAATAGTTAAGTACGTTTATTGTCTCAAGCTTGATTTCCGTTTCTTGTTTTTGCAGTTCTTGAACCGATCTTTAGTTTTGGATAATTTAATGCCTTTACGAAGAAAGGCAGCCGAACATTTTTTTCATTTTGTTAAGCAAGTAAGTACTTCTGTAAAATTTCGTTTGTTGTTGTCTTGTGTTTGTGTATTTTTCTTGTGGTATTATTTATAAGATCAAGTATGTAGTATTGCATTTCTAAATCTTTATCAAGATGTTATAGTAAATTTCAATTTTTATAAAACATACAAATTTGATACGAGTTAACCAGAGATCCAGATAAATGGAGCCCAGAAAAAATGAAGTACTACTGTACTTTTATGTTTGTTCACAAACATAACCTACCTATTACTCCTGCTGCTAGTATCTATTTTGAAATTACAAGTGAATAAAGTATGTAATAGTTTTTGCTTTCTGACCAGTGTTTTGAATACATCCTCACTCAAAAAATATGTTAATTAAGGTTATTTATTTATTTATTTTTTTCAATGACATTGTTATCTGTGGATTGTGTTTTTAACAATAAAATTAACTTTTTTAATTTAATTTACAATTTCAATGTATTCTTTGAGTATTATTCAGGGCAACATTTTAGCTATATTTGGGGCACTTATAACTAACATTTAAAAAAAATATGACCTCAGGATGCCAAATTCATGCAAAATCATTTCTAAATACCCTGGCACCTAACTGTTACTCTATGTTACTAATGATTATAATCCATTTGTGCTCCTTTTCAAAGCACTAATTTTCATTGCAAATATCTATGTTACTAATGATTATAATCCATTTGTGTTCCTTTTCAAAGCACTAATTTTCATTGCAAATATCATGTGCCACCAATTTTGCTTGGAAGCAAAATCAAAAAGGAAAATTGTAAATCTTTTAAAAAAGTCCTGCTAAGGACAAATATTTTATTAGTTAACAAAAATGGCAACAGATAAAAATTTTAAAGCATTGAGCTTTCCCTCCTTGTCTGCCAACAACCAAATACAGTAAAACCTCTCAAATGCGGACACTAACGAGACAGATTTTTTTGTTCACAATAGAGGGGTGTCCGTAGAACAGGAATTAAATAATATTATTTGCCTTGGAATTGGGGAATTGAAAATTGTCCGCATGAGAGGGGTGTCTATTAAGAGAGGTTTTACTGTATTTTTTAAATACAAATTCTTAATGCTGAATTGTACATTTAAAAGAATATCATACTTTTTTTTTAGGTTCAGTCAGATGTTATCCCAAATTCTTCTGGAACTAATGCTTCGCTTGAGTATGTATTTTGGTCTGTTTTTCTTTTTATAAATGAAATTATCAAAATGTCTCTTTATTGTATGAATCCTGATTTGATTTTTTTTCCAAAAGAAATAAAACAATTTCAAAGTCTTTGTTTTACTGAAACATTTTGAAAAATGTTTATGAAAAGACTTAAAAAACTAATATTTTACAAAACAACTTCTAATTTACACTTATTATTATTATTACTTTTTCTTCTGATATCTGTGTTTATTTAGCTTTCAATTTAATGGAACAAACACTCCTGGTTCACTAGCATGAATTAATAGAAACACATTTTTTAGTCTCATTTGCGAATTCTATGAAGCAGCCAAATCATAATAAAAGTATCTGTCAACCTTTTTCTAGCCTCTAGTTTTTTTTTCCCCCAGTCATTTTTACTAAAGTGCTGATCTACTACTTTAAATTTTAATGTAATATTCTTTTCTAGTTCAATTCTTAGAGAAGAAGAATTTTCACCTCAGCTACAGCTGAAAAACAAATATGATCAAGATTTTGAAGAGCTAGAAACAATTGCAAAAGGAGGCTTTGGTGTTGTGTGCAAGGTTGGAATTATTTTTATGTATATTGCAGTTAAATTTTATAACTTGGAATATGTAAAATTTCAAGTTGCAAAAAAAAAAAGGGAATGAAGCTTAAAATTTGGTTTGTTTAAGGTTGTTAATTTGGCTTAATTTCTTTAGGTAAAGCATAAACTTGATGGTGCAACTTATGCAATTAAGAAAATAGTATTCCGATACAAAAGTGACTCCCGATTCTTAAAGGTATATTTTAGTTATAATTTCACATTCAGAATTTTTCACATGAAAGGTTTGATTTGAAGCGATTGTTTTATTTGGATATTTCTTACTGATTATTTATACTGTTTGTATTTTAGGTGATTCGGGAAGCTAAAAGTATTGCAGCACTTAATCACATCAATATTGTGAGCTATAACAACGCATGGATCGAATGTTTGCAACCATCAGGCAAGTGTGAAATTTTTTAAAGTAGTAAATAAAACTTGCAGTTTGCAATGTCAGCCACATCTTTTTACTATCTAACATATCAGCAGAAAATGTATACATTTATGGAGTAGCAGAATTGTAGCTGGGAATTCTTTGGAGGAGGTTTTTTGGGGGCTTTATTTCTTTGCTCCCCCAAAGTTTACACAAAATACTTTTTTCGTGTATACTTTTATTCTGAAGAAAAAGCAAAAAAAAAAAAAAAAAGAGAGAGAAGAGGGACCAAGAGAGACCCAAGAAGAAGAAAGAGACCAAGAGAAGGGCGTTGGGAGAATATACAATGCATTACTTTTTATCGTTACTGAAAACTTCATGTTAATGTTTTAGGGGTAATTGAATCTTTGAACTCATGATGAACAGCCTTGATGACTTGTGTTAGTGTTATGTAGATAGCACTGAATGAGCAAATTGCAAATGGAATAATTATGGAATTTTGAAAAAGTGTTTGAAAAATAATAAAAGAGCATTGTTTAATTTCTTTTACTTGTTTTATTGAGTTTACACATTCTAATATTATTGTAAGCACAAATTGATTATAAGTAGCCATTGTAGACATGAACGTAAGTAGCTATTTTATACAATAACTTGTGTACTTGTGCTAAATGTCCACTTAAATGCATGCATATACTTTTAATAAAATGCTTTTATCCCTTTAAATAATTAAGTACTATTAATGTAATACACTTAAAAACAAGCGGGATTTAATGCACCCCTAATAAAATTTAAAACTTGAGAATCATTCCTGTTATGATCTTATTTAGCCAAAAAATACCCAATACAATGAAGAAATAATTGGAATCATTGGAGAACTTAAATAATGATAAATCAATGAAAAGTGGGAAGAGTGGGTTTTATTATTCATTTAGTAATATGTACTACAGGGCCCTCTGCCCTCAAAGCTGCCTTGTCACGTATGATAATTGATGATTTTTATGCTTTTTAGTGTGTTAGGATATCCTTGTATGTCCTTAGGACTTCCTCAGAACTGAATGACTGGCCCCTTAAGGTTTAGTTTAGCGAGATAGGGCGGAATCGCTTTCCCTAGAGTCTTACATATAACCGAACTAGTATTGACATGGTAGACATTGCCAGTCCACAATAGATAGGGTTGCAGACACACAGAGACAGGCGCACACAGGGTTTAATAGTATTGATTGTGTTAAAACATTGAAAATAGATTTCTCAGATATGAGTGCTTCAACTATTTCTTTCTGTATGAGTTTTTTTGTTAGATCTTTATTTTAAAATTTAAATATTTGTTTTCAGATACAATTCCTGAGTTTGAAACTAACTCTAAAAGCTCTGATGAGTTTAGTTCTGATGAAGAAAATTCTAAGTCTAACCATCCACTTAGTCAAACTTTATCACCTTTAAAAAATAGGTAATATTTTGCATTTACTTTTCTTGTACATAGCATAATATACACTCTGTTATAAAGAATCAATGCGACTAGAAGGAGCTGTACAATTTTTGAGAAAATTCGTATGCGAAAAGATCTTGTCCAAACAAGCAAATGATTAAATTTTGAAGTCCAATGGTAAAATAGGTAGCGCTCCAGCACATCAGAATTGTGCTGTCAACAGTCAGATATAAGCAGCAATTCTCCATCTGATGGCCCACATTTATGTTGCATTGTGACGGATATATTTTATGTTGACTGAAACAGCCCTTTGGGGAAGGATTCCTGCTTCTCATAAGTTGGAATGAGGACATTTCATCAGATGGAAAGTGACTGGTTTGTGAACTTGCAGTCACATGACATACGGGTTATAACCATGCAGAGATTAGACATTGCTGATAAAAATAGGTCAACAATAACAGATATAAAAGCACCAAATAAAAAAAGCATCCATTCACAGACATCCAGAGATTAAGATTGTAAGATCCAGGTCCACTGAGCACTGCTATAATAATTTATTTCCAGAAATAAAAGACGGGAGAAGATGAAATTACAATTTAAATAAAAGTTTTATCTTCTTCCCCTTGAGATTTCCTGTGCCTGGTGCTGGAATTCTTAGGAAAGAGCTTCTTAATTGGAGTTTGGAGAAAAACGTTTTGCCTCTTTCAGCTTGTAAAAAAGAATGAAAAATTGCATTGTTTGAATGGAAGATTTCTCTGAACTTGCACATAGTTTGTAAAATCATGCATATTTGTAAATTAGAGGATTGTAAAATCGAGTTTCAACTGTAATCCTATCATAAACATAAAATTTGCAAAAATGAAAGTCTCGTTTCCACCGAAAAAAGTTGTGCAATCTCATGCAAAACCAAGTCAGTTGTTTTAATTAGTATCTTGGGAACGCTCGTATTTAACAACTTCGTCATAAATAGTTTCCTGGTATTAAGTTACTGCATTTCCTAGTGTTAGTACGGCTGTGCTTTTGTTTGACTCAACTTGGCTCACCTTTGCTTGACTTGGTGGGGGCACTTGCTGTGAACCCAGATGTATACAGGGTGTTCCATTTTAACCCGCAAGACATTTATTTTTGCAACTGTTAATTATAGATGTATACTTCCAATTGCAAAAATGTTCAAAATCAAATGCAGAGTTAAGATATTGAAAGTTTGAAGTAAAAATAAAAATAAGTTAAAAAATACAAAATTTAACTTTTATACAGGCCTTAGGTCCCCTAACTAATATTTAGAGCAGCGTTTCTTAAATTGTGTTCCGCGGAACCCCAGGGTTTCGTGGAGATCACTCAAGGGTTCCACAAAACTTGCAATTTTTTTTTTTTACAAAACAGTCAAATTAGTCACTCAAAAATTTGGTTTGAGTTACAGTAGCTTCCAAAAGTGTTTGTACACTTTGAAAAATTTTAGTAAAACTGAAATAGCGCAAAACTGAATTGGAATATGAAGTCCAAAACTTTTTCACATCATTCCTATGTCATTCTAAATAAAACCCAGTAGTTTTTTCAAAATATTGATGGATCTTCTTTTTTAAATGGTCAAAAAACGAAGAGACAGAGAAATAACACGACAAAAGGTCTTCGTACACTATTTTGGAATAAATTCATGATTAAAATAATCATATGTCATTTTTTATTATTTTTGCATTGTGTTGACCCTTAAATGCAAAACCCTTAAAAGTCGTTTGATTTTAATTTTTTGTTCATTTATTCCTTAATATTTTGCTCATTACGTTAAAATGGCTGGTATTCGTAAAAAGCAACAAACCCCATTCGAAAAAACTTTTTTTTCTCACAGTAGCGGTAAATTAGGGGTTTGAAAGGTCTGTAATAGTTAATTTATTCCATTTTACAGTAAAGTGCTTGATAAAATGCTTCAACCGGCAAAGTTAATAAAGCCTGATTGGAGATTTACAGTTAAAAAATGTATGAAAAATACATATTTGAGTGCTGTAAAAGTTTCTGCAGAATTTAATGAAAATTGTACTTTTAATTTCCACCTAAAATTGTTCGCCAAGTTCTCTGATTAACTGAATTAAATAAGAAGTCTTCCCGCTGAAATTTTCTTGTTTGTGCGAAAAACAGAAAGCTTACGCTTTTCGTCCCAAAATTAATGAAAAATAAGCTCAAAACATTTTGGGATAACGTCTTACTTGCAGATGAAAATAAATTCAACATTTTTAGTTAAATTTTTGTATAATTGTTAATAGAAGAAAAAATGAGGTACTTAATCTTAAGAACTTATTTGGATCAGTTAATCAGGACGGTGAAGGTGTTCCTGTGTGAGGGTACATAGCATCAAGACTTAGCAGTTTGAAATTTTTTTATTGAATAATGAATCATGCTGTTTATTTAAATATTTTAAAACACAATTTTTAACTCTTGGCCAAAAATTAGGGTATCGGAAACAACTTTTTTATATCAAGATAACGATAAGAAGCACACGGTTTTCAAGGTTTGCGTCTAGTGCCTCGAAAATTGTCCTAAATTTTAGAAAGTATCCCCTTAAGAACTTAATGTAACATATTTAGAGGTTTCTGGAGGTTAGATTACGAAAATACGGCTTTGAAACGAAAAGAGAGCTAGAAACAGTAAGACTCTAAGTGTGGTTGAACATTTACTCAGAAATTACATAAAAAAAGAAAAAAAAAACATTGAAAAATATTCTCAGACGTTCAAAAGCTGTTGTGGATGTTGAATGATATTCTACAATATAAAACTTTAATAAAAAGTTAGATTATTCAATAATATATAGACATTTTTTCAAGTGTACAAATGAGATAAAATTTCCGGCACTTTTTGGTTTTTGATTTAAAAAAAATAATAAGTTTTGATATTTCATTAAAAATTTTTATGAAGTTTTGTCAAAAAATAATCATAGATTTTAAAATTAAATACCTATCCCAAAAAATTAATTCTAACCAATGGATAGCGGCCTATTTCATTGAAAGTCGTAGGTCGACGAACACTTTTGGATGCCACTATAAGTGGATTAAAAAGTCATTTTATTATCAATATGAATGACCTTCAATTATGTCAGTTCTATAAAACGACTCTTTTAATGAATGGCAAATGATCCTTCCTTGCACCAGAAATTTAAAATAATACCATCCAGTGAAATTCTGGTTTATGTTTTCAACTTATCTGCCAACAAAAATAAATATCACCGCATACATAATGCTCTAAACCCAATCTGAGAATGCAATTTTTTTCCAGAAAGCCTGATATTAAGTATGTATCTGTCATAGTAAAGATAGGAACTACTCATGTCATTTAAATAAAAACTTTAAAATTTTCTTTGAAAAAGGTTGTAGATAGTATTCAGAGAAATTCGAGTTAATTTTTAAATTAGGGTTTAAAGTCTAATTTCATTTTTAACAAAAAAGTGCTTTTATTGAAAATAAAACGTTTCTAGAACGTTGCATGAAAACTATGCTTTTTAGAAAAACACAGGGGTTCCACGAAGAAAGTGGACTTTCGAAAGGATTCCATTTATCAAACAAATTAAGAAACGCTGATTTAGAGAAACAATCTCCGTTGAAAACTATACTGACACAAAAAACTTGACATTTGTGCGATCAGAACTCAAGGATATATTCCATTTCAAAGTTTTAAGAGACCATACAGAAGATGAGGTTAGAACTTATCGCCTTTTCAGAAGAATGACAGGTCATCAAAGTAAGAAAAACAAGGTATCTATATTTTTCATTACTATTCGAAAATAAATGCAAATGTTATGCCATGATACGCAAAAACACACTACAAAACCTCACACAATTTGAGAAACCACTCTCTATGCAACGCATATCATTTTAAACACTTGTTAACCGCTACATTTCCCCCCAAAAGTGTTATTGAGGGTGAGTGACAAGTGGTCTAAGTCGCAAAACACTGCGTTTCATATCTCTGTGAATATTAGTAGTACTAATTTCAAACTTTTTTTGTTGGAATTATTTTTCAATGGAGATTATTTCCCTAAATATAAGTAAGGGGACCTGGGGCCAGTATAAAAAGTTAAATTTTATATTTTTTGATTTATTATTATTTTTACTTCAAACTTTCAATATCCTAACCCTGCATCTGATTTTGAACATATTTGCAATTGGAAGTATACATCTAGGACTAACGGTTCCAAAAGTAAAGGTCTTGCAGGTCAAAACGGAACACCCTGTACACTGTGCATGTATATGGTGCAGCAAATGAATTTAAGAAGACAGCCAAAATTGTTGCTACGCCACTGTTTAAATTATTCATGTGGAAATTTCATAATTGGTGAACAAATTTCATTAACAGCCAAACTTAAAACGAAGTATATTGCAACAAAAGCATTTCCTGAAAATATTTTTCCAAAACAAATTTCAATACTTATCGCTCATAGGGATTGTCTGTAGGCAACTGCTTTACCAAGTTGTCACCCACATGAACGTTGTCGATATTGGGTGATAAATGGTCCTGGATTGAAACATACTTCTGTTGATAGATGATTGATATTTTTAAATGAGCCCTATCTGTTTGTTATTTAAGTTAATTTAAAGATCTGTTAATCTATAAGTGTGCTGAAATGCTGCATTTTAAGCATTAGGAGTTGGAGGATATCAAACTAATTTACAAACAATGATGTGCATTTGCACTTTTTACCCAAGCCAGTCAAAGTACACACTCCTAGAACTAAATATCTAGTTTAGATATCGCAAAAAACATATTTTAAGCTGAAGTTTATTTACAGCTAATTCGAATTCACATTTTGAATAATCAGTTTTTTAAAAAAATGTAAGACTTAAACTGATATTCTGATTTTTGTTAGTAATTTTATGACTTTTCTCAATGTAATCTTTCTTTCATTTCTTTTTATCCCCCCTAGGCATTTGAAAAAAATATTAGGAAAATTTTCTGATGCTGAATCATCGTTTAACTCCAGAAACAGTGAAGAATTCGTGTGTTTTACTACCAGTAACCACGAAAACTCTAAAGAAATGTTAGACACTAGTGAATTTCAATTATTAAAAAATCAAAGTGACTCTTCATCTGATGATGAAAGTAAGGAAAATTTTGAAAACTACTTGGACTCCTATTCAAGAAGTTCAAATGTATTCGACTTGAAATCCCTAAAACAATGTTTAACCAGGTCTTCCAACCATCATTGGAATCTTAATAGTTTGGTATGTGATGTTTTTTTTTTTTTTTAAATTTATTTTATTGAATTGGAATGTTTGCATAGGTGCGTGCTCAAAAGTCACCAAGGGTACCGCAGTACACCTGTTAGCTCAAAGGAAGAAAGAAAGAAAAGGGGAAAAAAATGAAGAAAAAGGAAAAATAGTAGAAAACAATAATTTAAGATGCAACTGCGTCATTGCAGGACCGGAAGGAGTAGAGTGATAAATATTTGCACTCCCCCCTGATTCGTTCAAATGATGGGTGCAGTGGTATCCCCATTATAGAAGCTCTGCTTACGCCTGTACAATGTGTTTTTCAAGGAAGTAAAATTACAAACTCTTGTTTTTATTTTATTAATTTTGCTCCCAAAAAAAGTGATAAATAAAAATAGTTAAGTAGACTTTATGTTTAATAAAGTGAAACAACCATATTTACTTTTAATATTCATTGAAATTAGGACTTGAATTCTCACTCCATTTTTTTCTCCACATTAGTTTTCCTTTTTTGCCAAAAAAAAAAAAAAAAGCCTCAAAAGGAAAAGAAAAAATATATAGTTCTTTATTTGTCTGATCCCTAAAAATAATTTACGACAGCTAATTTATTTACGAGACTTAAATTTATATTTGCATCATTCATTTAATGTTAGTAATTGGTTAATGATAGCAAAATGTTTGTGCAATAGCTGCTACATTAAGCACAAGCTAATGTAATACCATTAAATTTTTTTTATATTAAAACAGTTAATTTAAAATGATTTCTTTTGGGTTGGCTAAATGCATTGACGAATTCAACATTGTTTGGAAACTTTGAGACAAAAATTGCATCCATGTGTTTGTGTGTTAAAGAAAAGGATTGGAAATCGGTCTAAGTACAAAATACAATTACCAACTTTTTACCACGCTTATTAGCAGTTCATTTTATAAATCAACATGCTATCAATCATGATGCTATTTGAAGAAATTGGCAGAAAAGAAATGCATGTAATTGTTTAACTAATGTAGCATACATACAAAATATGTATATGTAACTGTTGAATTTCTTTCGTTTTGAAAAATACTCGATTTTCTTTCATGAAAATGTGGACTTAATTTATCTATAAACCATGATATATTCTTTTGACATCTTTTTTAATTGTACTGTTCTCTTTAAATGAACAGAATGTCAAAGTTATGCTGTGCATTCAAATGGAATATTGTGACTGTGATCTCTATCAGTGGCTTCAATCTAGAGCCAGAGGTAGTTCTTCCTTTTATTTTTCTTGCCCAGACTAAAATCAAATAAATTTACTCATTATTGTCATTTTATATTTTAAAAGCATTTTATTCATTATTTGTTGTCAGTTATATTTTAGAATTTTTTCCTTTTAGGAGAAGATTTACCTTTCCAAAAAGATGTTATGCTTATTTTCAAAGATATTTTGCAGGGTGTTGCCCATATACATTCTAAAAATATTATCCATCGGGATTTGAAGGTATTTTTTGTATGTATTTGTAAATGTTAGTATTATATGTATCATTGAAAGATAATGCAATGTTAATGTGCACAAATTTGCAGGAAACTGCAGACCTGTGTTTTGGAGTTACAAAAAACCCATTTTTCAATGCAAAATAAAAAAATCTTATGGATGAAAATGAAAAGACAACCGACAAAAAAAAAAAACTTGTTGGTCAGATATGTTTTTATTCATTGAAAAAGCAATTCCTTGTAACCCCAAAACATGTCTGTATTTCCTACAAATTTGTGCACATAAAAGTTGTATTATTATTTTTTACCTTTCATCACAAAAGTTTTTATATTTAATTTTTTGTGCGTCTTAGCTTACCGCTGAACAATTCCAAGGTATTTTTTTTCTCTTATTTTTAAAACATGTTCTTTTTGTTTCTTCTTCTTATTATTATTAAAGAAAACATTTAACAAGAAGTTCCGTCTAGAACTAGACGAGCCTACTTTCCCGTATACCCATACTACTTTCTAGTACCTGATCAATATTCTCAAAAATAGCTAAAATCGCAAATTTTTTCAAACATGTTTTTTTAATATTTTAAGCTGATTTCTAGGAATAAAATATTCCTTACTTTTCTTCAAAAAAAAAACGAACAAATAAAATAGCAGCACCTTTTAAACAAAGCAGCTAATACACTTCTTTCCATTAAAAAATTTTTTTAACAGCTTTCAAAACGAAAAAATAATAATAAGTTCATTAAAATAAATACATCATATAAAAAAAAATCGTTTCTTTTTCCCCTGTTGCCGAAAATAATTTTTTAAACGAATTAATGCACTTACCAAAATAAAAAAAAAAAACAATAAAATGTCAACTTAAAGAAATAATTTTCATTGTCAAAAAAAAAAAAAAAAAAAAAATCGTCTGCGCATATTTTTCGAGTTTATTCACCGAAAACTAAATACCTAAATTAAAACTTTAACGTGAAAATAAAAACAAATCATATCAACAATAATTATTTCACAGTTAAAACCACAGCAGCGGAGTCGGAGTCGGAGTCAATCTCATTTTGGGATAAAAGAGTCGGAGTCGAATATCCAAGAATCGGAGTCAGTCATTTGTCCTCCGTGTATAAATGTTTGCCAAAGCTACGAAGTCAGAGTCGAAGTCGGGGAGTCGGAGTCCGATTAATTGTCGGGAACAGGAGTCAGAGTCGGTGTCAGGTCCCCCTAAATTCTCGGAGTCGGAGTCGGGAGTAGGTCGTCAAGAGCTATTTCCAACAAAGTTTGTTTGAAGTAAATCCGCCTTCAAGTACGGAATCTACATTGACTTTCAGTTTCCCCGTAGGCGCTAATGTTAAGGGATTTGAACTGTTCAAAATTGAACGGAAAATTGTTCAAATCAAAAAGATATCTTATATACAAGTTTTTTATCAAAAGCTTTTTCCTACAAAGTTTTTTTGAAGCAAATTCGCCTCACAGTTCGGAATTGCTTTGAATTTCCCCGTAGGCGCTAATGTTAAGTTTTTTTGAACTGTTCAAAATTGAACAAAAAATAGTTCAAATCAAAAAGTGAAATATGGGAATGAGGTGTCCTCGCCGAGATCTTTCGAACAAAAAAAAGTTTGTTTGAATCGGACTATTCATTCAAAAGTTATTAGGGGGGGACAGACAGACAGACCGACAGACAGACCGACAGACAGACAGACCGACAGACCGACAGACAGACAGACCGACAGACATTTTTCCCCATCTCAATACCCTACTTTCCAATTTTTAATTTTTCAATATTTATTTAATCATTTTATTTATTTTTGACTTTTTTTGGTTTTTCACGATATTTTTAAGATGCATTAAGCCTTCTTTCATGCTTTTTTCTTCTTTTTCTGACTTTTACTGGGAAAGTAGGCTAAAAACGAAATTCACAAAAATGGGGAAAATAAAATGCTAAATTTGTCTTTTTGGTACTATTCTATCAGCTAAGCAATAGTCAATAATGAGTGCAATGTACATTTGTACATGCATCAGCTATGCCTAAAAGTATTGTAACTCATGATTTTGAGTTTTGAAATGATTTTTTTTCCCTGTAATTAACCAGTTTGTCTGAATCGTACAATTTGACACCAAATAGTGAAGCTGTCATCATGTCATTTTTAGATAAAGTAATCATTTGCATATACTATTCGTTTAATAACTAAAGTTATATTTTAGTTGGAAAGCTCTAAAAGCTATGTAGAGTCTATTGACCTTGCTGAGTGCATTAGCAGAAAATTAAACACATTTTTTTTAGCAGGGCTACCTCAAGCCTTTTGTTAAAGGCTTAAAAACTATTATCGCTGCCACTGTTGAAAAGAATTGCCTATATATGTGTATGGTGAAAAAAAAAAGTGATGTAGTGGTAGTCATTTTCTTCAAGAACATTCCTACCCTCAATCATCAAATTTTCTTCAGCATTGGGCATTTTAAAATCAAGATCTTTAATAAAAAAAAAAAAAAAAAAAACGATGCTTGTGAAGAAGAAAAAAGAAAGAAAAAATCTGCAACATAAATTATTACGCTCTCACTTAGAGTTGTTATAATTATATATCAATAATCAAGATCAAGTTAGTTTTAAGCTGCAAAATTCCATGGTTATGCTTCAAACAATTTTTTTAAAAATTCATCTAGTTATTCATGCATTCAGTTTATTATTTTATCTTTCTACTTTAACTTTTGTTATAAGGTACTGTTAACGCACTTTTAAAAGTTAGTCACTAGTGTGGTGTGTTATTACTAGTTGAAGTATTTAAAACTTACATTATTGTCAAAACTGCTAAAATATTCAAATATAGTTTTTTATATTAAATATTTGAATTTAAAATTTTCCAGCCACATAATATATTTTACTCCAAAAAATATAATGTCATGAAAATTGGAGATTTTGGGTTAGCCACGCTTGCAGACTGCTCATCTCAAGATGAAAATGGGCAAGTTTCAACTTCTTTTAGCTCCAATCTTGGAACACTTCCTTATGCTGCTCCAGAGCAAAGAGATCCGAAAAGTACTTATGATTCAAAGGTTTGAAATTATTTATTTCTTTACCATAAATGTTATTGCAGTAGTCCATCATTATATTTTACTTGTCAAGAAACAGCAAACAGGGCTATAGACAGGAAAACACTACCTCACCGAGCTTATTATAAAAAAAAATATTTCACATGCATGTAAATGATATATGCATCTACAAAAATTTAGCTTTGCTTTTATATTAGAATCAATATTTTAGTAAAGAAAAAAGAGAAGTAAGTTAGTTTGCTCATTTCTTTTTCTCACTAAAAATAAATTTAGTACACTTCAATTGTTTTTTAGTAAACTAAGTAGGGCTCGATCGATGGCATTTTTTGGCCGATGGGCCGATGCCAATTGTTGGCTGATTGTTCAAAGAGGGCCGATGGCCGATTGTTTTCCTCCAAATGGCTGATGGCATAAAAAAAAAATCAAACAGAAATAAATTGATAAGACTGTCAGGGATTTAAAGGATCATCGATTCATTTTACTTTACTTCCTTTTTCGAATAAGGAATTGCAATCACAAAAAAAAATCAGATTTCGACCTAAATTTCTATTTGACGATCACCCAATTTATACTTCACAAGTTTTTTTGGCACTCTGTACATGCATATGTACCTAAGAACATATAGATAACCAAAATATCCATTTTGAACGCCTCCTCAGTTAATTATCGCAAATTCTCTTGTGATGTCTTCATGCATGTAAACTTGCGTCACTCAAAAACGTTATGAAATAGTAAGTTGAAAACTCATAGGTATGTAGTATGATCTAAAAGTTCGAGGACATGTTGTATAAAACCTTATCCTGAATAGTTCACATTACCGAAACATATCTATCTACAAAATAGTCAGCTTGAACGACTATGCACTTCTCCCAACGTTCGTATAGCTTTTAGAAGGACTCCTGGAAGACATTTTTTGCAACCTCCTGTAAGACCTCTTGCGCTGCTGCTTTAACTTCATCGTGGGGAAGAAGGCGACTTTCATGTTAAGGATGCACGGTTCGATTGGTCAATGCTCTGATATGACAAACAAATAACATCACATTTCGTTAGACTTAGCTCCGTGTGACTTTTACCTGTTCCCAGCAAAAAAAAAAAAAAAACATTTGCATGGACGTTGCTTTCTTCCCTCAAGAGAAGATAAAGCTGCATCATAGAAGGTAGCGAAAAATGGCTTTCAGGAGTGTTTCCAAAAGCTGATACCAAATGATTTGGTTTTTTTTAATTGAACATATAATTAAGATTTCAGTAATATTGTTATGTACGGATTTAGGTTCACTAAACATAGTTAAAAAAAAATTAATTTATGTTGTTTAGTCATTCAAAAAAAAAAGAATAAAACTATGAAACCGTTAACAAATTACGCAAATAAAGTGGAAAGGTTGCGCGTAGACATTTTTTAGTCATCAAATTCAACAAAAAAAGTAGAAATCAAAATAGGAATAGTTTTATATTTATTTAAAATTTATGAATAGAAAAGTTTGCATTTTTCATAAAAGCTATAACAGTGACATAGATTTTGCTGAAAAAAGAAATAGCCATGAAAAGAGCAAGGTTCTTAAAATGCAGCTACAATAAACAAACTCAATATTTACACCAAGTTAATAACTGAATACATATACTACTTGATCTAATGTAACACATAATATTGAACAATTTGATTGTTTAATCTTATATGAAGTTTTACAAACAAATTTAAAATTAAATTTTTCATTTTAGCAATAATTTTCTAAAATTTAAAAAATTGCATAATAGAAAATCCTTTGAAACTTTTCTATAAAAAACAAAAATAACTTATTCATTGATTTTATATAAATACATAAAAATAGTTACTTACAACAGAAAAAAAAACCATCGCTATTAATGATGCAAAAAAGATGGCCCATTACAAAATATAGGTGAAACAAGTATGAGAAATACGCAAAATGACATTTCTTGACCAAAATCAATAATCGCTAAACATTTAAGAAATGTTTGAAACAAAGGGGGAATGTTAGGGGGGTCACCCTCTGATTTTGGAGTAACTCACACTTGGAACCCACTCTTGGCCTCATATTTTTTGTACAGAACCGCTACCACCAACGCCTCGGAAGAGTTTCTGAATCTACTTCAGAACTTTCGAAGAAAAAATTCAAAAGTCCCTTTGATTTCCGAATTATATCACCATTCAAAACGTCTTTAATCGATTTCTTACATTAATGCTCTAAATTCTTTCTAAACAATATAAAGTTTGAAAAAAAAACCTCTAATTTTATGAATGGTGTTAGTTTTAAACAACTCAGAAGAACAATTAGAGTTTAATTTCAGAAATTGAGGGAGTGGGAGGAGAGGCACGCAAGTGTTCTCGGAAATTCAAAAAAATAGTCGTAAAAAAAGAGAGTTCAAAATAATCATAAACATTCAGCAGAAAAACCCTTTCAAAACTTATACCCGAGTTTGTTTTGATGTACAGTGGTGGATTTAAAATATAGCAAATGTTGCGATTGCGCGAGAGGCCCCATAACTATAGGGGCACCGTAGGAGTTACAAAAATTCTTTTGATAAATGTTTTACAACTTCTGTGATAGAGAAATAGGGCCCCAAAATGTATTTCAATGGGCCCCAAACTTGTAACGCCGCCGAAGCGATACAGAAAAAACTGCATTACTGTGATTCATGTTACAGATATCGAAAAATTAAAAATTACCGTTGGTTCAACAGAAATCTAATGAATGACACAAAACCGGTTTCGCCATCTCATATTTGTTTTCATGGTCTCCAATTCGGCAATATATCACCAAATGATCGTCAGTCTGAGACGCTATATTAGTTTTGCATTGAAACAAGTAATCAATAGCCACAAAAAATGAGTAAACTGGCTTTTCAAAACACCCAATGGAAAACAAAAAAAGCAGTGCACAACTGGAACATACGCACACCCCACAGGCGAAATTTTAACCTTCTACAGCTTACCATTTTTGACTTATGACTTATGAGAGATACATAGGTACATCCAGCCGCAAGAAACAACGCAATAGTTAACTTGTTTGGTACCTGAATGCAGTATTAAAAACTCTTTCGGGGTGACTAAAATGGAAATTCATACTGAAATTTAATTAAACAATTTTATATGAAAACGAAAACTCCCTTTACTTTGTATTAAAAAGCAAAACAAAGATACTTTTTTTTTCAAAAACATCGGAAGTTAGCATTGGCCGCCGATGGCTAAATTGTTGAACCATCGGCCCCGATGCATCGGTCGAGTCCTAAAACTAAGTCAAAGCAACAACTTGGTTCCACTGTAGCAAGTTCAAGGAAATAGGAAATTATCTATACATTTTGTTCATTGGCAAAGCAAATATAAGAAAAAGGCTTTACCTAAGAAATTATATTTTCGCTAATTCAGTGATTTCAAACTTAAGGCAAAGCTTTTTTTTACCTTTTAATCATTTTCAAAAAACAAAAAGAAAAGAAAAAATATTAAAAGTAAAAGACACATCAAAACAAATATATTTTGTCAAAAAAAAAAAAAGAGTTTGCAACTCTTTCTTTTGGATAAAAATAATGAACCATGTATTTTACTTTTCTTTTGTTGCTAAAAACTAAAAAAAAAAAAAAAAAACTAAGAAATGAATATACTTTAGATTTTTTTTTTTTTGAAATTAAATTATCTTTTTAAACTGTGTGTTAAAAATTAACCAAAAATTGTTCAAATCAAAAAGTGAAATATTAGAATAAGGTGTCCTTGCCCAGATCTTTCGAACAAAAAAAGTTTGATCAAATCAGACTATTCACTCAAAAATTTTCTTTTTTTTTTTAACTGTTCAATTTGAGAGAAAAATCATTCAAACCAAAAAGTGAAATAAAAGTGACCAACAATACACATTTATTTTCTCCGTCTCAAAACCCTACTTTCTAATTTTTAATTTTTTGATATGTATTGAATTATTTTAGTTATTTTTGCCCTTCTTTTTTTCGTTTTTAGCGACATTTTTAAGATGCATTTCACCTCCTTTCATGCATTTTTCTTCTTTCATTTAGTTTTACAGGAAAATAGGCTAAAGATGCAGAAAACTGAAAGAAATTCAAACGCTAAAAATATGTATTAGAAATAGCATCAAGTAAAATTTATTCTTAATTGTCTAAGAAAAGTATTATCAGTTCA
Organism: Uloborus diversus; assembly: GCF_026930045.1. Taxonomy (NCBI): domain Eukaryota; kingdom Metazoa; phylum Arthropoda; class Arachnida; order Araneae; family Uloboridae; genus Uloborus; species Uloborus diversus. The sequence continues at coordinate 34,489 of NW_026558977.1, forward strand.
TTAACTGCCTATCCCAATTAATTTGCTATGATGCTTTTATTTATTTATTTATTATTTTTTATAAAGGGGGATGATTAGGGTGACCCATTTTACCATGATAAAAATTGAAGTGTCATAAAAATACTGGGGCACCCCCTAATTTTGTTAGACTTATAGAATAGACTGTTTCTGTGAATTTTTGTTACTGTACTTAAAGTAGAAGGAGGTGCCCAAAGGACCTTAAGTAAAGAAAAACCTACGAAATTTGTGGCTTCACAATACAGTGCAATATTTTAAATAAATTAAAAGAAAATTCCTGTTACTATTACTTTTTAATCATTAGATTAATTAAACTTACAAATAGTAAAAATTAAGTTACAATCTGGCACATGCAAACTTGAAAATATATTTTTATCATATAATGATTTTAATTATTTCAAAATTGAGTTCAAAAGTTCCTTTTTTGTGGAAGTTGATGGAACATGTCTTCTATTTTTCTCTATTACTTGCAATAGAAACTGCTTTTCTTCCTCATCTGTAATAAGGAATTTATTATAATCTTTGAAAAGCTTGACTCCTCTTTCGGCAGTATCATTCACAACATTAATCTCACCTGTAACGCTTTTTTCCTTTGACTCTTCATTTCATCCCATTCTTCAGGTGGCAAACTGAAAAAAGATTGATTAATTTCTAATCGTTCAAAAATTACAGCAGTGTGTTCTGTTGCAAAATCTGCTAAAGTAATTTCTTCCATATTTTTGTTTCTGAAAACATCAGAACTTGCACGTACTTTCCTTGATTCTTCAGATTTGATAGCTAACTTGTTTATGATTTGTTTTTTCTTCAGAAGAAATGACATTATCTGAAAATAAAGGCAGACCAAACAGTTCATCTGATAAATACCACAAGTGTCTTTCTAAGACTTCACTGGCTGCTTTACTTATTTTAAAATCAATTGATTCATATTTTTTTAAATCCTTAAAGTCATTTGCAGCTTCTGTACTCTTAGGGGCTTCAATCCAGGCTTTTGTGTACAAAAGGGCACCAAACTTTACAAAACGTTCAAGGTCATATTGTTCTTTTTTAGTAAGCTTAAAAACATCTTTCTGATTGCGGAAAAAATATATCTTGATACCATAGATAAGTTTAACCATCCACCTTGCATGATGAATAGCGCCGGGTGCCCGCCATTGTATTTTTGGTGGTGTGTTTCCTAGAACAATTATTGTGAGTTCTAAGAGTTCCTTGTAATCATCTCTAGGCCAGAATTTTACCACAGATAAAGTTTTAAGTGTCGATACTCTAAAAATATCTGTATCGGTTGTGGGTTCCAAAATTTCAAATTTATCTCTTTCTATTCCATTCCATACAGTTATAAATCTTTTAAATAGAGGAATTTCTGGAGAATTGGATAGCCCTAAACATAAAGTAAATACTTTTGCTAATATTAGTTCAAACATATGATGGCGACAAGCTAACCACATCAGTTGTCGCCCCACTTTCTGTTCTAAAATAGTACATGATCTTTAATGTGACCAGTGTTTGTCGAAGTTGTATCAAAGCTCATAGCTTGAACTTTGTCAACAATGTTCCATTGCTCTAATAAGCTGTAAACAGCTATTGCAATATTTTCTCCGGTCCCAGATGTTAATTTTGGTAATACAAGTAGTTTTTCGTCACCATTTCCAGTCACAGTAACAGCTAAACAATCTACAGTTCCTTCACCTTTAATGTCAGGTAAAATTTTACCATCCCAATGAAGAACGATGGGATATATTGGGTGAAAAATTTATCTTTAGTTCTTCAGCAATCTCTTGTCGGACCTTTTTCCTGTTTCTTTGCAGACTACTAGGAGAAAATGAAAGCAATGTAAGGTCCTCTTCAAGAGCAGCTGCTATTGGTACTATAATTCTCATTGCTTCACGATCAGAAATTTTACCACGATCTAAGGCACTTATAACATGAGGATTATTAAAACTTTTGTTTTTGGTGTAGCAGTACTGACTGTTTTGCTACTAACCTTGTATTCTCTATCTTCTGTGTCATCGTCACAACTAGACGACGATGTAGAACAACTTTCCTTTGTAAAATAATCTGGTGATAAAGATGTTGAAGCTATTGCAGACCTTTCTTGTCTTTCTAAGTGTTCTTTCCTTCGTTTTAAAGCTCTTTCATTCTTCAAAATTAATTCTTTATTAAACACTGAAATAATCATTTTTCTTTCACTGCGTTGATCTTCAAGAAATTTTTTATCCTCCAGTATTTTAATCATGTTCATTGCATCTAAATGTGCAATGTCAAACAGAAAATCTACATCAGCAGTAAATTCTTGTTCTTGTTCTCATTGAGTTTGTGAAGAACGATTTGAATGTTTTCTAAGTTGTAACCACTGATTATGAATTTTTTCTAGCTTATTAATTGCATGTTTTTCCAATCTCGTGGGAATTGCAGCTTTGGTCCAGACTGTCATAAGAATTATGCACGAAATGTTGACAAACTAATATTTACAAACATTGAAAATATGAGGTTACAGGTAATGATTAGCTGTTGCAGTTAAAGTCAATGATTAGCTGTTACAGTTATATTATGTTACTCATAAAAGTATTCATTTATAAAGGTATTAATAAATCAAAGTATAATTTTAAAAAGTAAAAAAATAATTAATTCCCTGAACTTTTACTTTAACCTTTTATTGAAGAATCTTCAAATTTTATATTTTTCATGTTTCTTGGGCATCGACTTATAATGGAATACAGAGTTGAAATTTTGGATGTAGGTAATTAATCACCATTCTAAAAAAATTAAAGGGTTCCCAGAACAATAACTAAGAAAAAAAATTTGGGGGCCACCCTAGGGATGATAGAAGTAGTTATAAATTATACTTGAAATGCAAGTCACAAATTTTTACTTTATTTTTAATAAAACTGATGTAAATATTTTTTCCTTAAGGTGGATATATACAGCTTGGGAATAATATTAATTGAGCTGCTAAATGAATTTCCGACTCAAATGGAATTCAGTAAAGCAATTGATGGTATACTAAAAGGGAATTTTCCTGAAGTAATGATTAAAAATTATCCAAATCATGTAAGTATAAAATAAAAATAGTTGTTGAACTTTGCAAATGCTATATTTTAAATTTCTTTGTTCATGATATATTCACATGTCTCAAAATATGCATGAAAATAATTAATTTTCATATGTGTTTTGAAACAGGCTTGTATGTAATTTGTACTAGTTCCTAGAATGTTGAATGTGCTGACAGCTGTTGATTTTTTATCTTTAGAATCCCCAAATTCTAATCATGAACTCCAGAGAGTTCCTCGTTTGGAGAGCAAAGCAAAAGAGTTTTGAACTTTGACTTTTGAACTCAAGATGTGTCAAATATTGATAATGTACCCCCCCCCATTCAGGCTCTAAAGGTTAATACATTTGTTAAAAAATACATTAAGTTAATTAGAATGTTGCATTTTTAATGACTTTTTTACCTCAGATTTTATCCTTAGTATCCCATGTTCTCTCAAAACATTTTAAAAAAATTTTAACAATTCAATAACTTCATTTCTTGTTGTTAAAGATTAATATAAGTTTTCAAAAGACTCATGATTTCTTCTTTTCCCTGTTAAGTACACAGTTTTATTAACGACTTCAAAAGAACTGATCTAAATATTTGCTTGATTTATATTTTAATGTTTTTTGAGAGCAGTGGTAGATGTAAAAGTGAGATTTTTTTTTTTTTCAAAAATTCTTTCTCTAATTTGAAAAATTATACCACTAGATTTTTGTCTTAAATATATGTCATAATGCATTTTATTTGAAATCAAATCAGGAAAACAATACTTGCAAACAGTCCTTTTACAGAACTGGGCAGGTGCGTACTAGAGCAAATGATAATTTTTTCACCAAAAATTTAGCATTAATTTTACATGTTATAACTATTTAATAAAGCAACCCTGTTTGTTTCACTCAGATAAAGTAAAAATAATATGCTTCTTTTTGATTAGGTGCATAAATGTTGCGTTATTCAAATTTGAAAGTGAAATTTTTATAGCCCTATTTTAACATGCATCATCAATATGACCTAAAACAATAAATTGTATAAGGTGAACTGGTAACTGGAGATCCCTACTCTGCTAAGACTTGAATAAAATCAGCAACTCACTGATGGAACTGTCAGAGACTGGAGAGACTGCTTGGGAAAGAAAAGGGAGAGCTTCATTTCCAAAGGTCCCCCTCGACCACAATCTATCCCATGCCGTTAGTGTGGCAGCTTTCAGGATGAGGACAGGGCGTGATTGTCTTGCCATTAACTTCCACTGTATTGGTGTTTTGACATCACCAGAGTGCCACCTATTTGGCTACGGAACCATGAACGTGGAAGACCTGAAGGCTCGCTCTGCTCTGGACCAAAGTAAAGAGTTTACTAACAATCTTTTCAGGGAGCCCCATTTATACTGGTCCGTGCATCACCTAATGGCTCAATAGCCAATGGTGGGCATTGGCTAGGATGGAAGTAACTAGAGCACTCAGCTCAGTCCACTTTTTGGTGTGCCTGAAGTGATTCTTCCCCCCCCCCTCCCCCCTCCTTCTCATACTTTCACCCTCACCCTGTTGCAAAACAGATATAGAATTCTGTTAGAGGATGAACAAAAGTTAAACATTTTAAAAAAATTTACAAGATATGATCACAATTTTGAGCTCAAATTTAAATTTTTGTTGTAAATTCAACTTATTTCCAAATTAATACTAAAACAATAAAATGGAGTACAAACATGACTTTACGTTGGTCCCATGATGTCTAGATATTTATACCCCAATGTTAATGAAATTTGGTACAAATTTAAGATAACTTCTTAAAGCAATCTTCTTTATTAAAATAACTTTTATTTATTTTATTAAAAGTTATTTATTTTATTAAAATAACTTTTTGCCAACATGAATTTCTGACCTTGGTGACATTATATTGTTAACAGAAAAACTGAAATATTAGTTAAAATGCACTAAACTATAAATGAAGTTTTAGACTCAAACTTAATTTATTCTTTTTACCCTTTCATGTATTTATATTGTACAGAAGAATAAATAAATAAGTCAATATTACAATATTTACTTTGCTTGCTTTCCTAATCATAAGAAAAGGAGCAAAATCCAAATGTTGTTGAATAAATTAACTTTGAATGTTGAACTTAAATTGATAAGAGTGTCAACTATATTGATTGAAATTATCTTCTTACTTTGATTGACTCCGTTCGTAATAAACTCTAAAAGTTCTCTATCTAATGTGTTGAACAATACTTTCTCCAAAAGGGATTTGGTCATTTTGCCGATCTTTCCTTGCATCAATTAGCAAGTTGGTAAAAATTCTTAAACATTTTTATTCCAGGTGTTATTTTCTCCTTGTAATCGGCTTGCATTCTCTTAGATTCCTCTTCTCTGATTTCGTATTGAATTTATTAATATTTTTTCATCACTGAATCTTGATGAAAATGAAGCTATGTTCATGTCCCTTTTTACAGACTTTACTTGCTTATTCTGTTTTTACATATTTCTCTGTTGCTTACAAATGACATGTAAAGTTTTGAATGAAAATTTTAAGCCTGCATTCCTGGGTGTGATATTGTGAATAACAATATCACAAAAATAGTTATATTTTGTGTTTGTATAAATTTATATTTAGTTTATAAATATTTCATTGTTGTGATTTATTTACGTTTTAGATTGAATTAGTTGAGAATCTTGTACAGAAGAATCCCTCTCAAAGAATGACAGCAAGAGAAATTCTTAATCATTCATTGCTTGAAGACAATCTAGAGGTATGCTTACGACTAGCGAACATAAATATGCTTCATGCTTTTATAATTTGTATTAATTTAGTCCCACCTAAGTTAGGCTGTTTTTATTTAAAAATCTAATGTTTAATAAAACATTACGTTTTAAAATGACAACAACATCGAGAATGAGTTTGGATGTTTTTGTGAAGTAATACTTGGAAAAGCAAATGAAGGGATAGAGAAAAGCACTTTTACATATTAAGGTGCGACAAATATGAAACTCTTTTTAACAAGATACCTGCCATCTTACATGACCTTTGGAGACTTTCAAATATTGACCATTTTTCATTGAGATTGTATCAGCAACCAGAGTTAACTTTGTAATTAAGCAATTTAAAATGGGAATGGGGGGATCTAGAGCTTTAAAGCTTTTCATTAACTATTTTGCATGTAGAGACCTTATAAAAGGGAAAACCTAGCATTTTACACTGACTGATGCATACGTTTTAGCAATGTTTCCATAGGTCACCTTATGAAAGCGACCAAAGGTACTATGGAACTTTATTAGTTAAAAAAGAGAGAGATAGGAAGTGGACAGAAACATACTGCAATATTTTTCTTGGAATCATATGTTTGCAATAGTTATGTCGGTGTTGTTTGAGTTAAATTGAAAATTTTATACCTTTCAATTGTAGTTTTCACTTGCGTCATTATATTTTTAAGGAATTAGAAATGTTTAATACAGTCGGACCCCCATTTAACGAATTTTGCAATTTAGCGAATTTTTCTTCTTCTCCGACGAAAATGAAGGCAAAACCCCCTATTTACCACATAATAAACCACGAATTAACGAATTATTTTAACAACCAAAAAAAAAATTTTTTTTTATTAATATGAGTTCGAAATATTGGATTGTTTTCCAAATGATTTATCTATCTTGTCTGAAGCAGAAAAAGACTTCAGAATCGGCAATTTTTGACGGGTGAGGGGGCATTTAACGAATAGCTGTTCTGATGCAGAAAGGGATAACTGAACTCCCATTAAATTCTAATGCTTTACATGACCTGGAAACTAAAAAGTCATTTGTTAGTTTTCTTGCTACTTTTGGTTGTGTTGGTGAGCTTTTTACACTGATGAAGAAGCTCCATTGTAGCCTTGAAATAGCTATATGCTGTATTATCTTCAAAATTTGGGCTTTATTTACGTTGGTTTTTCATTTTAATCATATCATCTATATTGCTGTAAAAAAACCATCAGTTCCTCGAGATGAATTTTAATATCCATATCAGTCTTTCAAAGAAATTTTGGATTTAACTTGTTTTAATTTTCCAAAAACTAATCATTCCCTATTATATCTCAAGACACTTTTTTGAGATAGTTGCTGGTTTTTCCATATATATTAAAAATTTAAAATTGATTCAGTTATCGTTAATCATAATTCATTCTAATTTTACATAAATTTCTTTCCAAATAAGATTTTTTTCTCAAAGCTTTTGGACTAGTTTTTGATTGCCATACTCAATACGTCTAATGTGACATTTAAGGTATTGTTTTTATGGATTTGAGAAAAGGATAAAAGAAATACTTAGGTAAATTAAGCCAATGAGTATGAACACATTTTTGTACTTGTGAAAAAAAAATGTAAAGACAAAAATCAAATTATCTATAATAATTAAAATAACAATTAGGTTTAAGTAAAAAATAATAGTGAATACATAAATAAAATTATAATAAATATTATCTTGTTATTAAGTAAATAAAACAATCTGTTTTTGCCTGTTAAAAGTCTCAGAATATAAAAATTATTTCACTTTAAATTGAAGTTTTCAAAACATGTCATAAAATTTGCAATTAAAAGAAACCTTACAAAATTAATTCTACTATATTCTTAATCTGTCAATTATTTACAGAAATAGAAAAAAAAAAGTTGGTAATCAACAAAACATAGCACAAAAAATATTGTTAACAGAGGAATTTGGAATGAATTGGTAATGAAAAATAAAATGAATATTGTATGGAAAAGTTATGCTTTCATTTCCTTTAGCTGAGAACCATACTTCATCCACTCTATTAGAGCCTTATTACCACCAGTTTCAAATAGAATTTTTTTTTTTTTTTTTTTTTGCATTGCTCCCATAGCTATCTCTGAAAGGATGAGAAATTTAACGATTGTTGGGAGTACGCAGGGTGACAACATCCTCTGGAAAAGTCAACTGTTATTACTTTTACATAGTAAAAATTTATCTCCTCCCTTCTTTCTTCCTGGGTATAGCAACTCTTTTCTACATAGTTGCAGTTCAACTAAATGGAAAATAATAATGTCAAACCAGAAACACTTTTTTTTCGAAAATATGTTGCATAATGTTATTTTAAGCTATCACATTTGGAAAACTGACTATAATTGTGGCAGTTACAAACATTCTAAGAGGGTATACATTTTTTGGGACACCTTGTGTACATCCTTTAAGCGGTGCTCCATCATATGGCCAACTAATGGTCATGGCAGTGAATGTTTTCTTGCATCTTCATATTTTTGAAATTATCTTTTTTCAGAAATATCTTCATAGAATTAGAACACTGGTTTTGAACTCATGTGTGGTAAAATCTTCGAGTTTCAATGTAGATGTCCTAGTCATAATCACTAGTTAGTCATATGATGACACTGCATAAAGGACACAGTTGGCTCTCTGTTTAACAACGTTCTATTTAACCACTTTCTCTGTTTAAAGACGGCTTTTCAAGAGTCCCAGATGCTCCACTGTAGTTTTAAAAGCATTCTACTTAAGGACGGTGTTTTGTGGTCCCTTGAAAGTCGTTAAACAGAGAGTCAACTGTATTTACAAAATGTGCAATGCAAAACAAATTAAAATTACCATTTTTAGGAAATGGATCAGAAGACAGAGTGAACAGATAAATAATTAATCAAAAATATAACATCTTTTGGATTTTTTTTTCTCTTATGTTAAGAAGACTAAGATGCTTGTAAATATCCTGACTCCTGCAGCATGACAGAAAAGTTTACTTTCAATTTTTCTCCAATGAATTAAGCTGCAACCTGGTTTTGTCCAATAAACAAAATATGTCCAACTGTTTGAAATTATCAGTCAACCTTTGGATAAATAATTTTACTACATTCATATAGATATCCTGCGAATAGTATTGTGTTATTACCACTCCTTACATTTTAAGCAAATTTTCTCCAAATACTCGATACAATTTTAGAATTTTGGTTAATTGCTTTACATCAGTGGTGATGCTCAACCTTTTGCCCAGGATGCTGATCTATGTGTCCAGTAGTTATATTCAATATTAAAAATAGAAAACTATGTTCTGGAGCATCCCAAACAACCGATAATCTTCATTCAGTATTTAGACTGGCTGTTGGGAATAAAGGAGCCAAATAGTCGGAATTCATTTTTGCCAACTCTACTGGGTTTGCATTAGATTCATAAACTTTGAGTATTTCTCTCGATTTAAAAAATATATATATATAAATCTTTGAAAAAATCCCATTATTTAGGAAATTTTGTAAAAAAAAAAAAAAGCCCTATAAAATTGTGTTTGTAAGGATTGTCCAGACCAGTGTTGGGCATTAATCAATTATTTTTTCAATTGTCTTGTTAATTGATTAAAAAAGTAATTGCAATTAAATTAATTGCAGTTAAATTAATTGCAATTAAACTATTAATTGTTCTTTGCAATTAATTTAATTAGATTAATGTACCTTAATCGCTTTTCACAATTAAAATAATTGCAAATAATTTTTTTAATTGTTTTATGAAACAATTAAAACTAACAATTAACTTAATGTATCAATAGGTACAGTGCAGAGTACAGAGTTCAAAGTATTATTCGAATTCGTATTTTCGTTCAGTGTTGATTGCTCGCTCGCCGCGTGAACTGTTCTCGTCTTGGCAAGTTTTTTCCACACGTATATGTTTGTGTTTTAATTAAGTGTTTTAAAACTGTGCAGATCATTGTTTTATAGTTTAACCTGTAACAGCGGAAATCAGAAAGAATGACATAACAGGGGACGTAAGATCTCAGAGACCGCTCTGTTTATTTATTATTTTTTTTAATCGTGTAATTGAGTTGCATTTCTGTAATTTCCCTCAGATGTTCTTCGGACTTTTACTAGTAAGGAAATTTTTTTAAATTTTTAATTGAAATATACCTTTTTCGAGGATATTTTGCAGGAGCCATAAGATTTTTTGAGAAAAGTCATATGCTGCATTAAATAATTTATTGCTCGTAATAAAGTTACTGATTCATGAAATACACCACCAGCTCAGTCATTTCCAGCCGAGGACTGTAGTTTCGTGCTTATAAGCACGCATCAGCCCGGCATAGAAAAATGACTGAGCTAGAGATGGAAAACCTCTTAAGGAAGCCAAGCATGCCAAACAAACTGGTAGTTAATATAGAATAGAATATATTGTACAAAACCAGTAATTTTTTTATGAGTTAGTTTTAATTAAAATTCACAGAACAATCGACAATTGTTAATTGTAGTAAACTATACAATTAACAATTAATTAATTGTTAATTGTGGTAAACTACAACTAACAGTTAATTAATTGTTAACTAGAAAATTACAATTAACAATTAATTAATTGTTAATTGTAATTTTCCACAATTACAATTGATCAATTGTTAGTTGTTGTGGTTACGTTTACCAATTAATCAATTGTTAATCTTTAATTGTCACTGCAATTAAAATTTGCCCAACTCTGGTCCAGACGTATGTACTCCTTGGTTTTGAAAGCTTCCTGCTAAAATTCAATTTTTAGTACATCAAAATCTAACAACATTATCAATGCTTATTAAGTATGAGGAGATATAAGTTTTAGCTGTACATTAAGCGTTAATTTAACTTTGATTTTCATACTTCAATTAGTTACTTTATGCAGTAAAAATAATGCATATTGAAGTAAAGAACTTTCATTATTGTACTCAATGGGGTAGTAAAGAATTTGCGGGATTTTTTTCATTGGAAGCTTGTCTTGGAAGGTATGCAAATTAGTTGGCAAGTTCGTATCAATAAAATAAGCTTTGTAATGACAACAAAGATTGTTGGCTTGTAAATTCCCTTTTTTCTGTGTTTGCCCATGTCACTTAACTCAAGTCTTAAAAAAAGGTTGGTGCCCAACCTTTTTTTTACACACAGTCCACACTTCAAGTGGATTTTTTAATGTAAACCTGGAAAACAGCAGAAAATTTCAAACCAAGAATTGCTGTCGTAATTAATGGTTATTTTAATGATGAAGTTTATCTCTTTTGTAGAAACCAATTTATTAGTATTTGGTTGAAAATGTTTAATACTTTGACAAATCACCTGTATCACCAATATACAGGATAGGAAAAATTCTGTAGCGGTATGGTGGAGAAAGGATTTAATTGACTGCAACGACTCAGCAGAGGTTGCGGCCATATTGTCTAGCAGTTTTGGGAAGTTCCAGAATGTGGTTTTTGATACCTGACATTGAATAAAACAGCCACATGGGTCTGCTTTGCAGGCATTAAATTGTGCACCACTGCTTTAGATGAACCAGGGCCGTGTCTAAGGGGAGGGTTTTAGGGGTTAAACCCCTCCCATTGGGGGAAAATAATGATAAAAGCAATATGAAGAAAATGATATTTAACTTAGTTATAGTGTTAATGTTTATGTCAGTGCTCTTTTTTTAAGTCATTTTCTTTGATTTTTTTTTCTGCAATTTACGAGTGCCCACTCTTCACCAACTGAAATTATATTTTAGAAAACCAGTTGCAAAAGAACCACTGAATAGACTGACAATACAAAACATCCAATGGGAATATTTTTTGGTATACAGCATGTAAAAAACAAATATTTGTGCGAAATTTTTTATACCTTTTGCAATATGCAATGTAGTTAACAGATAAAAAGGTTTGTTTCTGAAGAAGCTGTAAAACAACATTCTATCCACTAGCGCAGCCGGAATTTAGGGAAACAGGGGAGGGGTCACAAACGTCCCTACATGTATATAATATTATACTTGTTATCTCTTCCTATTCCTAGGAATAGTAATGGGCTTTAAAATCAATGGCTCTGGCCCCTAAAGTACTCCATTGCTTCATTATAACCATAAAACAGGAATGAATTATTTGGTACAAGAGGTGTTTTCATGCCACTGCAAGAAATGATTTTTAAAAGATCTTTGAAACCCCTCCCTTTGTGAAATCCTGGACACGGGCCTGGATGAACCAATTTAGTGAATTAAATTCTTCATCTTCACTGTGCTTGATAGTACTAATTTGATCTTTTCTTATATAGAAAATTGAAAGACAATGGGCAACCAAAGTAGTTGAATTGAAGAAATTATTGTTTGAAAAGGAACAAGAAATAGAAAAACTGAAGAAAATCATTGAAAAAAAAGATGAATTAATATCCATGCATAACCAAAATTTATAACAGTTTAATATTTTTCTTGCATTACAAACTTATGTTTTATCTGTGATATTTTAAATACCAAAGTTTTAATAAAAACAATGTTTTTATGCATTTGTTGCAAGTTTTTTAATTTTGTTCTCCTCTATTAAACATTACAAAAGTTGATTTAGTTTCTAAAGCACTTGTTTAAAAAACTTAAGTTTTACCTTTTTAGCAATCAACTGGTTTGCCTTTTTTTTATTGCTAAAAATTTTGTAAATAGCAACTATTTTTATGCTTAATTTATTGCAATCTTTCTAAATTAGGGATTTATTTCATTAATTTTTGCTCAAAATTGCCTTAGTTCTTGAAACTTACCTCAGGGTTCATACTCTATTTCTATTAAAAAAATCCATGACTTTTTCATGACTTCAATAAAAAATTTCATGACCTTGTTATACGAAGAGAATAGCACTATTTAATATAAAACTTGCCAATTTCTGGAAATGAGCATTAGCAAAACTTCTACATGAATGCCACTGCCTCATTGAAGCACTTACTCATAGCGGAAAAAATATCAGTTTACACTTAAAAAACTAAACTATTCTTATTTGCCTTCATCATATAAATTTAAGTAAAGTAAAAATGCAGTGAATCGAATATGATGATGCTTAAATATCTAATGTGTTTGTTATAGACAGGCAGACTGATAATGAATGGGACTAAGGTTGAATTAGCAATCAACTAAATTTCAATAAATTTGCTTCAAACGTTGCCTTTTAGTGTCAACAGTGCATTTAATCATCCACATAACTTGGACAGCATTTTGGTTCTGTCAAGTAAAGCCACATAGTTTAGTTCTTTATGTTTCAAAACCAGATATTTGTGTAAAAAAAACATTCAGTACTGAAAAAATCTTCAGATTCACAAGTAATTGCTTTGTTTATTTATTTGCACTATTTCAAATGCAAATAAATTAATAGGTCCAGAAATTCCAGAACATAATGTTCGAGTCCTGACATTGAACGTAGCAGTGGGCCGTATGGATTAGTTTAGCAGGCCGTATGTATGGGCACTAGTGATGGGCATAATCGAGTACTCATAATCGAATCACTCGATTATTCAAAATCATTCGAGAACTCGATTATCATGAGTTCTCGATTATCGTATCTCGAGTTCTCGATTATCACTTTTCGAGTTCTCGAGCGATGAACTTCTCGAGTTCTCGATTATCACTTTCCGAGTTCTCGAGCGATGGACTGCTCGAGTTCTCGATTATCACTTTCCGAGTTCTCGAGCGATGGACTGCTCGAGTTCTCGATTATCACTTTCCGAGTACTCGAGCGATCAACTGTTCGAGTTCTCGTTTGTCCTTTCCGAGTGCTCGAGCGATCAACTGCTCGAGTTCTCGCTTTGAACTTCTCGAGATGTTGAGTTCTCGAGATGTTAAGTTCTCGAGATGTTAAGCTCTCGAGATATTGAGTTCTCGAGATCTCAATCACTCGAGCAGTGTAATTTTTGATCGATTTGAGAATCGAATGAACCTCTCAATATAGTTGACTTCTGACAGGGGTGCCCACCTTGGAAGGTGGGGATCGTGGCGCAGACTGCGCCATTGACATTTTTAGGGGGAAGGGGTGTTTTAAGGGGTATTTTTCTTATTTTTCGGGGGGCTCTGTGATATTGAGGGGGTGCGATCTTGACCTCAGGGGGCACCCCTGCTTCTGAAGTGATTCAATTGCAGGGGTGGATCCGTCATTTAGGGGGTCAGAGGGCTGGCTTTGAAAAGTTAATGATTTTATTTATGAATGGTCATGGTTTTTGTTGCCTTCCGAAAAGATATGCATTGAGACCCTTTAACCCTTCCCCCAGAAAAATTTGGAGTGACGGGTTGAGCTGAGGTGCCCACAGGGGAGGTGGGTCATAGCGCAGACTGCGCCATTGAAATTCTCAATGGACGTTAATCTTTTTTAGGGAATGTCCTTTTTGAAGGGGGGGGTGTTTTGAGGGATATTTTTCGCTTTTTTTTTTTTGGCGATGGGGTGGTCTATGCGATATTGAGGGGGGTGCCCTTGTCCTCAGGGCGGGTGGGCACCTCTGCTTCTGAAGAGTTTCAGTTGCAGGGGCGGATCCGTCATTTAGGGGGGTCAGAGGGCTATTTTTGAAAAGTTAATGATGTTTCATTCGAATAGTGTTATAATTGAATGTATGCTGTCGAATGCTTGATTATCAAATGATTATTTGGGATGCTTTGGTAGTCTAATGATATGTTTGGTGGAAGTGTGTGCGCTAATAAGGTTCCAACTTGAGAGGCATTAAAATTAAAATTATATTTCAGGTAAAAAGGTGGAATACTTAAGTTGAAAACCTGAGGGAAGTCTTTCCCCTTACGTCCACCTTCGACTATACCATTAGGTAATGATACAGGTGTAACAGGCAACAACAAACGTTTTAGAGCCCAACTATACAGATTACTGCAGACACGTGTTTTGGGGTTTCAAGGAACCCTTTTTTCAACGCAAAATAGTGAGATTGTGGATGTAAGGACATTACTGGATGTCTTTAGGGACCATTCATTAATTACGTAAGGGTCCCGAGAGGGAGGGGGGCTTCAAACCCATTCTCACGCAATATTTTCCAAGTTGATGTTTTACATTTGAAATTGTGCAGTTAAGTGGTTTGACGGGAATTATATATTTTATTTGCTTTTGGAAAATAAAAAACTTATTAGGATGAGCTGTTTTTTATTTGTTTTACGAAGAATGAATCGTGTAAAACATGATAAAAGAATCGCACTATGCATAGCATGTTTTATTTTTAATAATTATCGCATCATACACAAAAAAAAAAAAAAACATGTCGAAAAAACATTCAGTCTAGATTCCAATTTTTTAGTAAATATTTCATTACACAAAAAGGATTAATTTAATAATAGTGAATTTAATTTCGATTCCCAGTGATGTTAGATTCGTTATTTTATTGTTTTGAAAAACGGAATGGAATCAATCTTACCTAAGAATAGGGGGAGCGGTTTGAAAAATCTTACATACTTTTACATGGTGGGAGGGGGGTCAAAAAAATGCCAAAATCATCCTTACGTAACTAATGAATGGCTCCTTGCCCGCAAAAGCTTACTATTTTGTTCAAAAAAGGGTACCTTAAAAACTCCAAAGCACGTTTCAGCAGTACTCTGTATATTTTGGATACAAAACGTTTGTTATTTCATGTTACTTCTCGGCACTAAGGTATTTACTTATTCCTTAATAAAACAAGTGGTTTACTTCTTGTGTAATTCCTTCCTATGGGTGCAAATAAGAGGGGAGGGGGGGGGGGAGTTTTGACGCAAACTGCGGGATTGTAATTTTTAGGGGATTTTGTCTCATTTGGGGTATTGCTCTTGGGGAAGAGCTTCATAGGTGGTGCGCCTTCGCTCTTGGGATGGATAGATTTGGAATGATTTTAAAATACAATGGATGCTTTTCGCTTGCTTTATTCGAATGGGGTTATAGTTGAATGTTTGGCGTCGAATTTTCGATAATTGAGAGATTCCTTAATAATCAAACGATATTTTTCGAACGAAAATTGTTAATTATCATATGAGCGGATTTATGGAGGGGTATGTGTTGTGTGAGTAGCGGATACAACAGGAAAATCATGGGGGTCATGTCCCCCCACCCTAAACCGTCGACAACAGTATCCGTACACATTGTGTTCAAACACTTCATGCATAAAATGTCAACGATGACAGTATCTTTTCATCTCATTAATTATTTTTCAAAGTAAATATTTGAACTACTACTTCGTTTCATTGCTCATGAAATTAATTCGCAACGTTTATTCCCAATCAGGTGCCTTATTCCTGACCGATTTGGTGCTTTTTATTGACTCCCAAACAGATTCAGACATTTTTCGTACCAAAAACGGGAATTTCGTTCATGGGCGTGGGGGCTTTCTTCAACATGAGCCCCCTCTCCCCCTAAAAAATGGTTTTCTGTATCCGGCCCTTTAGTGATCCGGTAGTGAAATCTTGAAACAAAGGGTAGAGAAACGCTTTCCATACTGTTTTGAACTTGACAATTATTAAGATCAAATATGTACAATTTTTATTAAAAGTGAGGGATAATGATAATATGGGCGGGTCTTTGGGCGACACTAGCAGGTTTAAACTTGAGAATTGTTAAACTTAAAAATATATTGAACCAGTAAGTAACCAGTAGTGTAATTGAAAATTTAAGGTGGTCTTAGGTCTTTTTCGGATTATTGTTTCTTAGGGGGAGGGGGGAGGGAGAAATTTTCATAAGATGCGTGCCATTGCTCACAGGGACGGACGAACACCCCTATCATTCTCTAAAGTTTCAGAATCAAATAATAGCTTCTCAAGTGCTTTTTTTCCGAATGGGGTTACTCAGAGAGCACACTTTGTTGAGATAAAGGTTTTAAAACGATTGTTAACGCTGTGGCAGTCATGTTAAAACGTTTGTGAAACGTTTAAACGCAATGTGTTTAAAATGCAGTGGTGCCTATCCTCCCCCCCCCCCTGGCGATGACATTCATATCTCAAATGCGACGGAGAACCCCCAGAACGAGAGCCCCATAAAATAAGACTAAATGCCCTCTCATAAGTTACCCTCTCCTCTTCAAAACTTCAATGGCATGGTCTGCGCCATGAACCCCCCCCCCTCTGCCCTCTCAATCGTGGGGGATCCTTGTTTAATATATTGCTTGTTGTCGAATATTCGGTTATCGAGCGTCTCGGATGATTTGAAAACCGGATACGTAATCTGCTTTTTAGAGAAAGTTGGTAATCAATTTAAACCTTTTTGAGGACCAACGCATGGAAAATCAAGCGCAGCTATGAAACTAAGTTCCGAAATGGACCGTCGCGAGCCAAAGCATTTTCAGCAGTTTTGCCTCAACTTTACAATAAATAAATAAATAAATAAATCTCATAAAATCAGCACATCAATTGACTCCAAATTTTTAAGTTGAGTAAATAATATACTAATCAACATTTATGAAAATATAAGGAATATCACATTGAAAATATAAGGAATATGACTTAAATAGAAGCGAGTAAAACAAGAAAAACATTTAAATTCAACTACGCACGCGAAAATAAATGCTACGCACAAAAGTCATAAATATCTTACGTATGGAATTTGAAAGAAAAAAAAAACTGTATAAAATGTTATTTTTATTTTTAAAAAAATGGGCCAAAGAGTGGAAGCTAATATTAATTCCACACGACAAACTTCCATATTTCTTTTTAATGCACTCAGAAATATTACGACTTTACTCCCTACACTTTTATACTGTTATTACATATTTCCCAAGTCAGCGAATGAAAAAGAAAAATAACAAAGAGCGAATCAAGAAAGAAAAAAAATAATCATGAACTTCAATGCAATTCAAGCCACACTTATAACTTTCAATGCGCCGGGAATCCCAATCTGCTGGAAAACGCAGCCAGAAATATTTTACCCGCCCTCCACAAGTATCAGTCAGATAAATATAATTCCACTAATAACAAGAACATAAAAAAAAGCAAAGCAATAAATAAGAATAAATGAGTCCTTTTGCGCAGAGAGAGCAACGATTCCCCTACTTGTTTACATTATTAACTTTGTGTTTGAGTGCCCGAAACCATTTGAAATAACCACGTGATATCTGAGAATCATTAGTTTAAATACATGACCGTTCGAATAAATCACTCAAAATGAATGTAAAAAAAAAAAAAAATCGAGAAATCAATCCGTTACAGAAATTGAAATGAAAGGGGGAGGGGGTGATACCATTTCAATCGCTACGGGGCGTCCCCTGAGGGCTACCAACAGTCAAGGGCACATTGCCAGTTTTCTAGCCGCTATACCAATAAACCTATAAAAGTTTATACTAGTTCGAGCCGAGTCGCCCAAATGCCGAACTCCTAGTTTCTGACAAGCTAACAGGGAATCTCGTCGAACCATCATCCCCCAAGGATTGCGACCCCTAAATGAAGACTAAAATCTATCAAATTGACCCCCTAAAACAGTCTTGCGTTTCGAACTTTTCCGGAGGGTAGGGGGGCAAGAGTGTATCTGCTGATTTTATCGGAAAACAACAAAAAAAAAAAAAAACCCACTGAAACGTAAAAACTAGATTTTTTCAAGGAATTGGGGGAGGGGGGCAGGCCCGTTATTTCGAACTTTACAAGAGAGGAGGAGGGATTAAAGAGTATCCTACGAGTTGCATATTATGCCGAATAAGAGTAAGAATTTCATTTATATGAGTACAATAACTTCTAAAAGCCAGGAGGGTTCGCCCCTTATTATACCCCTAAATGATAGGCTTGATGGCACATTCCTATTTCGAGCGCACCCCTGCCAATACAACTCGGGAATTCAACTGTTACAAAAGTCAAAGGTATCCACGCCCCCCCCCCCTTCGCAGGGCGATGGTGCACCCTCTCAAATGTTACGGAGCATCCGTCTAGAAAGAGCTCCCCCCGCTCCCAAAATGCGATTTAAAAAACCCTCTCAAAAAACCACTTTCATAGAAATTTCGATTTCGAGGCAGCGCCATGGATCCCCCGCCCCCTCCCGAAAATGAGATTTAAAGAACCCTCTCAAAAACCCAGCCCTAAAAATTTTAATGGCACAGGCTGCGCCATGCCCCACCCCACCCGAAAATGAGATAAAAAACACTCTGAAAAAACCGGCCAATGGCGCAGGCCGCATCATGCCCCCTCCCCCTTATAGTGGGGCGCCCCTGTAGCAGTCTACTCAATTCTGGAAAAGCTCAGAAAATGAACTACTTGAGTACTCGATTCAAACGTCTCGAGATCTCGATTTGAAACATCTCGAGATCTCGATTAAAAACATCTCGAGATCTCGATTTAAAACATCTCGAGATCTCGATTTAAAAGATCTCGAGATCTCGATTTAAAAGATCTCGAGAAGTCCATTGCTCGAGTACTCGATTCCAAAGATCTCGAGAAGTCAATCGCTCGAGTACTCGATTCCAAAGATCTCGAGAAGTCAATCGCTCGAGTACTCGATTCCAAAGATCTCGAGAAGTCAATTGCTCGAGTTCTCGAATTCAAAAGATCTCGATTATCAATCACTCGAGTGATCGACTTGAAAAGATCTCGATTATCAAAAGTACTCGATTCCCCGAGATCTCGATTATCAAAAGATCTCGATTATGCCCATCACTAATGGGCACTAATGTTTAGAGTATTAGAATTCCCCTTTTTCTGTCTTCTATTGCCTGAATAAAGATCTTTATTCTCTAAAACCTTCAACAAATTAAGATAAATTCTGATAAATTTAACAAAGTTTTTAAGGATGATGGAAACCAGCTTTGATGCAATTGAATTGCGTTTTTTGAGTGGATGTGACAAAATCAGGAAAGTGCAAGTTCACTACTACAGAATATAAAACATAAGAAATGTTGAAAATAATAGTAAATTCAAAATGAGTTATGCTCAAGCAGTAAAATCACCTGGCAAATAAAGGCAAGTGGCAGTGACAGAAGTGAATGTAATGAGATTTCAAAATTCAGATTTGATTTTAAGATCGTTCAATTCTCCACTTTTAATAGCTTTTATGTGTTATATATTGTTATATCACTCAAGATTTCTAATGCTCTTTTAGATACTGTTACTTTCTCTTTGTCCAGGACATTTTTCCATGACTTGAAATAAATTTCCATGACCTTCAGTGAAAATTTCAATTTTCCATGACTTTTCCAGGTCTGAAATTTTCTTATTTTTTTTCCATGACTTTCCATGACCTGTATGAACCCTGTTACCTGTATGTTGACTTTGTTTGCTATGTAACATTTAACCCTGCCTATGCGATTGCTGGAAAATTCAAGTATTGCCAAGTTCGCGTCATTTTTGGTGAGAAATCGCCAAATGCTGATTGACATGTAAATAGTATTTCCATGCTATTAATGAATGGATAGCCCCTGTAACCTTTAGAAAATATAAATATTTCTGAATAGAAAATACAATCCGACCCTGATTTTACAAATTTCGCGAATTTTTCTCTCCCCCCCCCCCCCTAGACTGAAATTAAGGCAAAAAGTCCTATTTGCCGAATAATAAACCCCGGATTATTTAAAAGCCATTTTTTTTTTTTTTTTTTTTTGTTTATTTGAGTTAGGAAATATTGGATTGATTTCCAAATGTTATATCCATATTGTCCGAAACAGAAAAAAACATTTCTAGGAATCACCCATTTTAAGGGCCGAGGGAGCAACCAATGAATAGCGATTCTGATTTAGAAGGCAATAATGAAACTTCCATTAAAATTGTAATGCTTCACATGGCCTGGAAACTAAAAACATGTAGTACGCTGCAAGACACAGTATTTTCATCCCTTTATGAAGTCAAAAGAGAATATTTCGAGTCAAGTATCAAGGAATTTGCCAAACATCTATTTCTCAGTAGTTTAAAATTTCACATTAACAAGTGTGTAAAAGGTCTTGGAATGCTGAATAAAAAGTGTACACTTTCTAACTATAGATATGTTTGCGCAGTTGCTTATTAGGGGTTTTAGGTAAGGTAAGTGCAGATTTTTAATTTTTTTTCCACACCCTGATATTACGAATAACCCCGATTTAACGTATAAAAATTTCAGTCCCGTGTAATTCGTTAAATCAGGGTCCGACTGTTCCAGAATATACCTGAATGAAAAATGCTAAAAGTTCATTCAACACTATGTAAAGGACTAGAAAGTCGCCCGTAAAGGTATGACGGGTGAAAATTGCTTCTACTCTTCTACATTTGAACAAAGCAATTGCCTGTTTGGTGATATTTTGATAGTTGAAATTTTAAACCTAACACCAGTGGATTAACCCTAAACTCCAGTAGATAGGGTTAATTGTTTTCGTTTCTTCATTCCCATGAAATGACAGTCTTACCAGTAAAACTGTTAAGTTACCAGATCGAGCTAAGCCTTGTCACAATAAAACCTTTCCCTGCATGTTAAACATTATCTAACTATCATGCCGTGGTGCGAGTTTCATTGTTGAAACATTGAAGTTAAAATTAATCTGCCAAATTAGTGAAACAACATGCTCAAGTAACATTAAAACTACTATTAAAATGTAAATTAATTCGCGAAATCCATTTTTTATCTCCAGTCCTACCAGGTGACTACGTTAGCGCATTTGCGAATTATTTTTAATTTTTATGAAACTTTTAATTTCCTTTTTTGTGTGTTTTTAAGGATTAAGGCTGCTAATTAGGGTTTTGTGGAGTTAATGTCCCTACTTTAATGGCGACAATGGAGAACATTGTTCTTTGTTTTTCTCTCTTTTTTTAATTTGTTTTTTATGCTATCGGACCTGTACTGATGAAGATTTTTGGAATCGATCACGAAGGAGATCTTCACAGGGAGATGTTATGTAAAAACGTTGATGTCACCATTCTTAGAGAGACTTTAGGGAATGTTTCTCTTTCCGAAATAAGTTTTTTGTGCTATTGTTCTCATTTAAAGAGGAACTTAGAAAAAACTTGTGCTTACTCTGATCTTAATAGTATTTTTACTCTGAACTTTTTGGTATTTTATTCAGGACCGTTTAAGTTATTTAGAAACAGTTGATTTCCTTCTGATGGGGATTTTAAAGGTTTGATGTTCTCATTTTACAGGGACATTATTATAATCAGGATATGTAGTGACCGTTGACCCTCTTTTGGGACAATTTGTCCGGTAAGAAGCTATACAACAATTCAGATAGCCGGTGTAGCTCTGGACATCATTTGAAGGTGATCGGGATTATAAGGGAAATGTTTGACTTTATTTAAGAATTGTTGACCTCACTCGAATTGGAATTTTTGAGAATTACCCATACTAACTTCTTTACAACTCCTGAAAGTTTTCCTGATTTATGTTGTGTGATTTTTTGGATGCCTTCCCAAGTTTTCCGACATTTCATTTACCCTTCCCCCCCCCCTGATTTTTAGTTTTAATCGTACCTTTTGATATATTAAAGTGAGGAGGCCATTTGAAATGTTGGCGAAATTGGGGACAAACCATTTTGGTAACTATTTGATTTCTGCTTCTGTTGACCATTAACTTTAATCCTTTGAAAAAAACTACATCAACGTGAGCGAAGCCGCGGGTAAAAGCTAGTTTCAAAATATATATGAATACATAACTATTAATATCTTGGTTTTATAATGAAAGAATTTTAAAGTCTGAAAAAAAACCCCTTCGTATAATCTGAGGCAACGGCGATGGTAAAAAACAAAATTGATTTTCATTTAAAAATTTTAATTTTAGTAATTAAATAAAAAATGCAAAGAATTTTTTTCTTGAAATTGTGATTACAGTACGCTAATTACTTCAAGACAATGAGTAAAGGCAAGGGAGCTAAGGCGTTAATGACGGCTTCCTCTTTGTTTATTAGCATGGTACGTATGAAAGGTAAATTCGAGCTACACAAAATAAACAACTTTACAGACACAGAAACAATGTTAGGAAGTTCATCCTGTGCTTTATAAGTTAAGAATTCAATACTTGAACGTTGAGAAAAAAAAAGATGCACAAATATGCGGCAGTGTATAATCGCACCTCATTAATTTTAATTTTTTCTAAACAGAAAATTGACGGAATATGCGTAGGAAATTAGGGTACTTAATTTTGCAAAGCAAAAGAATTTTTTTTTTCTTCATTTAATCAATTTTCCCTGAATTTTTGTTACTTTTTCGAAATTCCCTGATTAATAAAGTTCCCTGACTTTTCCCTGATCTGTCGCCACCTTGTTTAATCAAGCAATAAAAATGAATATTGTTTTATTAGTTTAATGATTTTTTACCTCCTTGTTTCAAAACTTTTGTCACAGAAAATAAAGGAAAAATCCATGCATGGCAAACATAACATTTTTATCAAAGCCAAAAAAGATCCGTAACTAGTTTCTGTGCATAAAAGGGAAGGCATGAAGTTTCTCTCAATCCTCACCATACAACAAAAATATTTATTCGGAAATTGTTCACAAAATTGAGTGAGGGAGAGCACCTGGCATCAAATGCCTGCATATATCTCTTTCTCCCCCTCCCTTTGATCAGGCGCCTTGAGTACAATAACTTACAGTAAATACGCTGCATCGGTATAATTGCCGCACTCCGAAAAGAGAAAGTCAGGCAAAAAATTTAAATGGTCAGAAATGCCGCACATAAAAATGGTGAGCAAATCCTCGATATTGATCATATATCAGAGTAGAAAACACCCATTAAAAAGGGGAAAAAAAACACAGTACATATTAGCTTGTAGCTCTATCCCCTACACTTTTGAAAATGTGAAGAAATAAAAACGGAATTTCGCATTTACATTGATTCTCGATTTTTCTCCAAACATCAGGAACCCCCAACTAGGTTTTTCCGTTTTGTTTTTTTTTGCAAGTACACTTTTTGCAAGGAAAGAAAATGAAATTTTACAATCATGTTTCCGATTTAGAATGAAGAATAATCATATTATATATGAAAAAAGTTTATTTAAGCGATTATTTTTGAAGTGGTCCGTTTTTGCGAATTTCTGTTTACTGTCGCTTTTATTTTGTACTACAACAATAAAATATGTACATTGTACAGGTTTTTCATTTTTTGCTTCCTTATGTTCCCTTTAAGGTTTTACATTGCCTTTCTGTTTAAATAGAGCTCCATTTCACTTCGTAATCATCTATACAAAAAATTGACGAATATAAAATTCGGCTTTTCCCGAATTTTTTGAACCATCGGCTGTTTACTTTAATTGAAGCTTCTAATTGGTGGGAAAATAATATATAATTGCATCAAAATGTGCCAGTATCTATTTCTTTATTGGTTCATTTAAACAGTAGGACTGAAGGCGGGGCAATAAAAAGAAAAGTTGATCATAAACGCCGCAACAGCAAAAAAGTCACGTACAAAAATTTAACTTTTAAACGCGCAGACGCCGCTGCATTCCTTTCAGAAATTCTGTAGTCAGTCAATGAAAAGCTCAGGATCCAATTGTTTCTTTTGCTTTTCAAAATTGAAACATGCAGAAAATTATCGGTGCAGCATTGTAAAAATAAGAATCAATGCATAATAAGGCATGTAACTTTTTTTCCTTTTGAGGTAGAAGCTTAGTTTTTCGACCATAGGTCGAGATCGATCTGGAGAAAAAAATATCGCTTTTTCCAATGGTGTCAAAAGAAAACGATGGGACAATTCCTTCCCTTTTTAGTGATGATTTGAATGAAAAAAGTAGTACTTAAATTTCAGCTAAGTCTAAAAAAATTCGAGCTAAAATTGCAAATAACTCCCACCATAATTAAATTAGGGAATTGAAACAAATTGCGTAGATCGCGGAAAATTCTACCCTTTTCAACGATATGTAATACTAATATGTGCAAGTAATTTTTCTCCCCCATATTTCGGAATTTATGCGAAAATTGGCCCAAAACTGGAATAAAAAAAGTACTCATCGAATTTTTTCGAAATGGTCTGCAAACCAAAAACAAAGATACTATGAAAATTTCAGCGAAATCGGCCGGGTAGTTCTCAAGTTTTGTGCCTTACAAACAGACACTTTTAGGAGACTTCATTTTATACATGTAGAGACCAGCGGTACCTGCACGCTTTGCCCGTAGTAAAGGATTAAAAGGTCATTTGGTTTGCTTGTATATGTACAAATATTGGATGATGAATTTCTTGCCAACTTGCTATATTCATTTGCTCGTCCATGTTACAGTTCTACGTTATAATTTGCTCGGTAACATTTTTTTTAAATTGAAATTTCAAAAAATTGCTTTGAGGTGCACACCTCCATGCTACAAACTAATTCTCTGCCACATTTCGTAAAAATCAGCCAAATGTTTCAGGAGCTTTGCGCGTCACAGAGAGACATTCCGACAAACTTTGAGCTGTATCATTAGTAAAGATGTAATTTAATAAATTTGTCCTAGAATGTGATATACTTGTGGCCAGTTTGGTGCCTTTTTTCTGATACCCTAACAGGAAATTTTTTTCCAAAAACCACTTTTAGTAGCAGAGCTTCTTCTTCCTGATGCTACAAAGTGGTCTGATATGAGCTGTGGCACAGTAGTGGTTCTTCTTAGGACCGAAAGAACTAGAAAATGGTCTTTTACAGGTGTTGCAGCTTGTGGTCGGCCTGGTACAGGTCTTCTAGACACAGAATCTTTGGATTGGTATCCTTCCCATGTCACTGAACAACACTATGAGACACATTGAGACGTCTGGCTGCATCAACCTGCGACAATCCTATTTCAATCCAACAGCTCTCCACCTTAATGAATCAGGTAAACGACGTCTGAGACATTTTCTGAACTCTATTGACACTGCAGCTGTCAACAACAGTTGAAAATTAACACAACTTACACACAAAAGTACGAAAGCTTGATATTTGCATATTTTTTCTCTCACTCGTAAAAATATGTTCTTTTCTATAAAATTAAAAGTGGTAGCAACCTTTTTTTATAAATGGTTTTAAAATTCGTTATTATCATTCATGCAAAGTATGCATTTTATTGTTATTGCCATTTTTTTAATAGTGAGCTTCAAAAAACATGTTGTACCTCAACTTTTTGAGGCCAGTGTACTAAAAGTTTATCGATTCTCCTGTAACTCCTGTACTCCTTTTCTAAATTTAAAATTGTCTAATGAGCTTAATTTACAAAACGAAATTGTTTAGAAGAAAACGATTTCATTAATGAAATTTTGAATAAATAATATAAAACATGAAGAGATTATTGCAGCTCATTTACAACTTCTGATGCACTCGCAGACAAAACAATGCGGCCGTACTCAAAATAGTAATAAAAACTTCAGAATTGCACTCAAAATAGTAATAACTTCAGAATTGCTGACGTAAAAAAGCAGCATTTAGACAGAGCCCGCAAACTACAAAGACAAAAACAAAATATATCTTCTGCACATGTCCGCCCACTGCTATGGTGCGCCAATGCCAGAAAGTCATAATAAGAACTTCACAGTGAAGGAGAAATTCGGAACTACAAAACAATGGATGGCAGCAAGGAAAGAAATTATTCTTGACGTCATATAGTGGCGGACAATCGGAAAATAAAACAAAATCTCGACATTTCCAGAAATCCATGTGTTTTTTCATTTTCCCTGACAATTCGAGGTTTTCCCGGTGCGTGGCAACCCTGAAAATTTGCAGTCTCTAGAAGTTCATTGTAACGGGATTTCACTGTACATAAATTTTGAACTTAAATAACATATTTAGTAAACATGTATTATACCTTTATTTTCAAAACATATTAAATTACAAACTTGTCATTAATAATTTGAAGGCATATTTAAATCAATGGAAAATATACCACAAGTCGACCTAATATCATTTTATGACTATCTCTGACATTACTTGAAATTACGAAGAAAGAATTGAAAGTTGTTTGAGCTTCATGTTAAAAAAACCGTACATATAACCCCCAAACCCCTATTTAAAGCAACATTGACTGCTAAATAAAGCTAAAAATATATTGTTGGTCCCACATTCAAGGCATTCTCAAAGCAACTAAAAATCTAGTCATTATATGGTTAAATTATTTACAAAAATGCTGTCCTAATAAATATGCATGATAAAATATGCAACATGAAATTAGAAAATGTACATATGGTCACATTACTTCAATATGCATGATAATATAGCATACAAATATATATGAAACTTGATTTCTAAAAACTTAAATATTCAGTTTAAAGCATGAGTCACATTTAACAGAAGCTCTGAAAATATACATATCACAAAAAGCATCAAACCTGCATAGAATCTATGAAATTGCAGACAAATATCAAATATTTTAACAGCAGTTGGAGGCTTTGAAATCTTACACTTAGCCACAAATTCACTCTAGAATTAAATTGTTTATGTAACTAAATGTCATTTAATTTAAAACCTTCACAATTCAAAAATACTTTACAAAAATATATTCATGTAGACAAAACTTTCAGAGATCAAGTTTGCATACGTTAACAACAAATAGTGACTGTTCAAAAGATGGTTCCACTTTCCTGTAAAATACATTTAAAACATTAAGTCTATTTTACACAATTAGAACCACTTTTAAGCAAATTTTTACAGGAGAATCCATTAGTAAGCCAAAGTTGTTTTAGTCTTTTTGAGTTTTGTCTATAGATACTTCAGAGTTATTTGATTTATTTTGAGACTCTTCCGAGTTTTCTTTTACATTGAGATTTGACAGTTTTTCTGCAACTTCTTCAGAGTCCTTTTCATTTACATTAGTATTTTCCTCATTAGACTTTCCATCCTCAACACTGGAGTTACCTTCATGCTCATCTGGAAAATTAAAGTTGAGAATTACTAGAAGTCTTTGATGGATAGTTCGATTCCCTTTCAAAATTTAATGTAAATAAAGAATTCATTACTAGCTCTGTACAATTTACCTATAAGCAATGGCTAGGCTTCCTTGGTCTGGAAATAACATCAACTGAAAGCACTAAACCAGCGTGTTTTAAATTGTATTCTGCGGAACCCCAAGGAGATCACTCAAGGGCAAGATTTGAAAACATGATATTTAAGAAAATATTGGATATTTTTAAATGTGTCTGACATTTTCAATTACAAGGAGACTCTCTGTCTTGCATTTTATTCAATTTAGCCCTTGAAAAGGTTATATGAGACTCAGGAATCAACACTAGAGGCACAATCCTGCAAAGAACTATACAGATATTGGCATACACGGACGATATCGACATCATTGGGCGAAGAACACAGGATGTGATCGAGGCATTTGTTGCCCTTGAGAGCGCTGCCAAGGAGTTGGGCTTGGCTGTAAACGAGGGAAAACTAAGTTTTTTGTTGCGAGCACTAGAATGCATGATGTGCAGTCGCTTAGTATCGGAAACTATACTTTTGAAGGAGTCACCCAGTTTAAATACTTGGGTGCACATATTACCAGTAAGAATGAGTTTAAAGTTGAAATTGGAAATCGAATTTTGATGGAAAATAGATGCTACTTTGGCTTAAAGAGCCAATTAAAATCTAAGCTCCTTTCCATTAATACAAAAATAAACCTATACAAAACCCTCATAAGACCAATCATTTTATACGGTAGTGAGACATGAGCAATTAATAAAACAGAGGAAAACAGACTTCTCATTTTTGGAAGAAAGACCCTTCGGGCAATTTTTGGAACAGTAAAAGAAAATGATGCTTGGAGAAATTTATATAACTTTGAAGTATACCGTAAATACAGACAACCCAACATCTTAAGAGTAATTAAAGCCAATAGAATCAGATGGCTGGGGCACATATTTAGGCTTGCAGATCTGGATCCGATTAAAAAGCTAACTTTTTCGAAGATTGAGGGTACAAGGAGAAGGGGAAGACCAGCAACAAGGTGGCTGGATAGTGTTGAGAAGGACCTTAAAATTTTGGGAGTGAACAGGTGGAGAAACCTAGCAACATGTTGTACCGCCTGGAGGAAGCAGACTGAGAAAGCCTTGGCCTGCACCAGGCTGTTGTGCTGATGAAGAAGAAGATATTTTCAATTAGCACAAACTGAAGTCATTCAAATTATAACTGCATGCTCAAATCAATGTTGTTTATTTACTTATATTATTATCATAATATAGACTTAAAATAAATGTTTCTTTTATTATGTGTAAAAATATATATATATATATAACAATTTATACTCTTTAAATGGTATTTATGTATAAATGATATTTAGAATCATTTGTCAGATATGATAATTTATTTTTTAAACATAAAATATAACCGGTACTGATATTGGATATTGATGGGTATACTCATGTGCTCTGTAAAACTGAATACATAATATACATGTGCCCTCAGAAAAAGCATCACATATGAAATATGCAAAATTAAAGTATGAAAAATTGATTTAAAACCACCCAAATTTATTAATTATTGTAATATGTAATATAATTAAAAATTAATATTTTACTTTAAATTTATTAATTTAAAATAAGCCATACATAATTCAGAAATTTAAAAAAAAAATCTGATCATCTTTTCCTTCTTAATTGGGCATTTTAAATCTACATTAAAAAAACTATGTTACTGATACTTTTATGAATATAATATAAAATAATGTGATTCAATAGTTAACTCTCTAAATATCACCAACAGTAGCCAAATTGAAACCAAATTTTTAAAAAAAAAATTATTTTTAATTTTGACATCTTGAATTCAAATTATGTTTTTCGCAATCATGAGTGTGTGTATGTAGGCATGTGTGTTTGCAGGCCCGGACTGGCCATAGACTTGACCGGGACTTTTCCCGGTGCGCCCTCTGGAAAGGCGCCCTTTTGTTCTTTTTTTATTTTCCAAAACAATGTTTTAGCAAAATGGGAATAAATTATGAGAAACCAAGAAGTAATTTTGCATGTGAATATTTTCACATGCAAAAGCAATGTTCTTCTTATTTATATAAACGTTCCCTTTTATTATCCTCATAAATGCAATTAATCCCCTCTCCTTTCGTAAACGGTCTGCTCCCAGGGCATCGTTTGTGGCTTATCTTTTGCTCCAAGTTTCAGTTCTGAGGACAAAAGCGGACCCATGGTGTTTCTCCAAGAAAAAAGGGATAGAAATTGACAGCACATATATATAGTCAAGAATACGATAATGGTATGATTTATTGAATGTACTTAAGTTGCAAAAGAGCGTATAGCATGACTCCCTGTTCTACTAACGATCGTAAGTGAATAGAAGCAAGTAAGAAGACAAATAATGTTAATTTTTGGAATCTACGCATTAAAAATAGTGTAATGTCGGTCGAAATAAGCCGCATAAAAGCAGTATTTTAGTGGATGGATGAACACAATGACAGATGTCGCATTTTTTGTCGCTTCACAAAAAAACTATTAGGACAGGACTGTACGGTGATTCCTAGATTTTTTTGAGTCAAGGCGCCCTTTTTGGAACTAAGATTTTCGCATGGCGCCCTTCCCAAAATAAAAGTATGACTTGTAACTGACAGTCAAAAATAAATACGAGTCGTGTATCTGCATTGAATAGCCCTTATTTATCCTGCATAGACTGTGTAAAAAATAGAAAAAAGTTTCACAAATAAGTATAAAATAGTTTTAAAAAAAATAGTTAATTTTCGATGTGATCCTAGGAGTACTGCAGGGCTCCCCAGGGCACATTTGGGGCATTACTGGTCTGAACAATAAAGATGCCGAACATTTTTAATGATGAGACATTTTTCAATTTTAAACTAAATTTTGTCAATTAAAATCATAACAAAAGTTCAAGATCTTTTGCCGTTGTCAAGCTTTGTGTTCAAAACATATTCCAGTTTTTTTAACTGGATTTAATTTCTTCACTGTCTTTTTAGCCAGAGGTGTGCAAAAAGAAAGAGGGTCATGGCATAGCCTTCGGCATTGAAATTGTTAGGGGTTAACGTAAGAGATTTTTTAAATCTCATTTTGGGGGTCACGTTCTCGGGAGGGGGACTGCGTAGCATTTGGAGGAGGTTCTTCATTGCCCTGACGGTGGGGGGTCGCCCTTATCTAGGCTACAATACTACCTTAAAAATATTAATATTTGAAATCCTGCAAAAAACATTATTATTACATTTTATGCTGCCTTTATATCATTTTCGGAAGTTTTTTAATCTGTGTTTTCCCTCAGATGAAGCTCGATACCGCAGCCCCCCCCCCACCCCTTGCTATCCCACTGACTTATGAAGGTTATTATTAATAAACTTTGCATCAATGAAACAATACAATTAATTATGAGCGAAACGAAGTTTGAGTTTGAAGAAGGAATGTATAACGATATTGTTAATAAGTAAAACGCAAGGCTATTACTAGTGACGTCGCGAAGGGGGGGGGAGTGTCCGCCTAGGGTGACTGTCTGGGGGGGTGATACCCAAAGTGAAATTGCAAGTCTTTGAAAAAATGAAGCTGAAACGCATTTTTAAGACTTCTAATTTGAAAATTTTACAGGGAGTGGGACCGCCCGGACCCCAATATTTCCCACCCCACATCATGGAATCAATACATACTACTATACTCAGAATTAGGTTCATATTGTCAATACTTAGACCTGGTAGTGACCTCTTATAACAAAAAACTGAAAACCCATTATCTTTCCCTGTGTGTGAGATACGTTTCAAGTAATTACGGGGCCAACAATTTCACAGACCGCCTTACTTTTTTGATCTCTCGACGCACACATGCGTCTAGGGCAAGTTACATAAAAAGCATTCATAGTTTTTCTTTGCATTTTGTATATTATCCCACATAAAATTTTGTTTTTCACAAATACAGTTGTTTCTGAAAATTGTAAGACTTTCATGTTTACATAGAATTGGAAAACTTTTTTTTTTTTCGTTTAGAGGGAGAGGGGGTGGAGGTGACACATCACTAATTACCGCTCCGAGTGTCCCCCATGCTAGGTACGCTACTGGTACAGTGAAACCTGTATAAGTTGACCACATGCGGTGCAGTACTTTGGTGGTCAACTTAGACAGGTGGTCAACTTATAAAGGGTAGTAATGAAAACTTTTTTTTTGTCAATTTTTTGTCCCATGCATTTATTTTTTAGCTAATTGGAATACTTTAAACTCATTTCATTGTTTAACATTACTCTAAAACAATAAGAAAAAATGTTGTTTCAATATTTTTAGAGATTATTTATCAGAATGACGCGTAAAGTATCATACAAATTTAAAATTTCTGTGAATCGATCAAAAAAAAAAAAAAAAAAAAATTGCCTCATTGCTTATGAAAAACTACTTACTTGATATTAACAAACCCTAAAAATTCATAACAAGTCAAAAGTGACTCAAATTCTTCATTTGATTTTTTCTTGTACATTTGTGTCCATGGTTTCAACAAAATAACTCCTTATTGAAGTTTGGCGCATTTTCTGGGAATTAGCATTAACACAATGTTTTTCGATGGAAACATAAATATTCATAGGATTTTCTAAAATGTCTGGTTACTTATTTGAGGCATAACTGAAGAAACTTTTAGTACAATCTAATGCTTTTGCCTAGTGGTCAACTTACAAAGGGTTTTTTACAATACTCCAAACCAAAGCTGGTGTATATTAGTGGTCAAGATAGACAGGTGGTCAAGATAGAGAGGTGGTCAAGTTACAGAGGTTTTCCTTCATTACATAAGATGGGACTAATTCCGTTCCCGACAAAAGCGGTCAACTTAGACTGGTGGCCAACTTATAAAAGTGGTCAACTTTACAGGTTTTACTGTATTACAAATATTAATAAGAGTCAAGAAAGACTGTGTTAGAAATTTAATGTGAGAAATATCGAAGTAACCTTATTCGTTTTCTATCTGCAGTTAGTTTTTCGCGAATCAGGATAGTATAAAAAAGCCTAAAAAATAAAGAGCACTTTTTTTTCACAGAATAAAAGCTAAATATTCTAACCATCAAAGTATTTTATGAGGGTCTTTCGAAGCATTCTTGTACTGTACAAGAGCTTTTGACTAACTATAACTATCTTATATGGTAAGCAGAAAAAAGGGAGCATACATGTAGACCACACACTTGTTTTATGGCTTTAAATGACGCCTTTTAAGATGCTTTTTACGGATAAGGATATGCGATGCTTGGGAATTCGTAGCAACGGATTTCTACTGGACAAAGGAGGACAACTATTATAAATTTTATCCTGTTAGATGACAGAGACCCCAGAGGTCCGATTGGTATTACTTACATGAATCGAACAGTCATTTAGATCAGATTTTAGCATTAGTGAACAAGTAATTTTGAAGTAGCAGCAAAGTTGGATGCATTAAGTCAAGGATCTTTTCAACAGTAGGTTACTCGTTTCAGTTTTCATTTTTATTGCGAAAATATTTTCCTTTTTGTATAATCTTAAATTATAGAATTACAGTCTATGATTCATAATTAACTGTAACATGATCCATGAGCTGCGAAACGACAAATAAATGATATTGCAAAATATTCGACAATACATATAGTTAAGAAAACAACATACTTAGATAAGTTGAAAGATAAAATTTAAGTGTCTTGTGTTATCAATTGAAAACTATTATTTTAAAAAGTAAAAAAGATTAAGATCAAGCTTGTCCCTGAACTATTTTTTTTTCATTCTCCCTCTCTTTAAAATATAATTGGTTCATTTTATGACGGCTCTTTCCAGTTCGAGTCATTTTTCGAAAACAAAATTTTACACTCAAAAAGTTTTAAGACTTTAAGAAACTTTAAGACAACAATGCCATGAAAACGAATAGAAACGTTTAAAATGTTTGTTTGCTATATATATACTTAAATAATATAGGACAGCGAGAATTTCTGAAACGAATTTTCAGAAATTAGACAGTGAAATAAGAATGTGGAGGAAAAAATATCATCACGAAAAACCCTCCTGTTTTCTTATACTGCGGAACAAAAAAGTTGTAATTTTAATTTTACTTCGAAAAAAATAAGGAATTCTTAAATGAAAAATGGAGGCAGGAGGAAAATTAGACATGGTCAAGAAATTTATTTGTTCTTCTTTTTGAGTTTTCTTGCAAAAGTTTTATTAATTAATTAATTAACCAAATTAATTCATTTATTCCTTATAATGGTCACAAACAATAATAGTAATTTTAAATGTATATTCATACATTAAAAATGATCACTCAAATAATTTGATTTCGAGCTTTTCCCAATAGTTTCAGTGTTATCAAAATGATATTATTTATTACGTACTGCAAAGAGGCAATCAGGTGCACTAGATGAGCTAGAGTTCGACTGGTTGTATTTTCTTGTAACTTTAACCCTAGATATTTGCTATGACATGATCATGTTACTAATAAATAAATTAAAAAAATATATATTTTATTTATAAAAAACATGTATTGCAAACATTAAGGAAAAAACATGATAATTTAACTCATTTTCATGGTAGCAGTTTCTTTATAGCATACATAAGTCGATTTCATTACAAATGCATTATTTGTATCAAATTTGGCGTTTGAGATTCAAAAAAAACCATAGTATAGCTACTATAAGAACAGAACAAATGCGTAAACATAACTCGAATAATCTTTTAATTTTGCGGACTGAAATTAATTAATCACTACTGTCATGTCTCATGTTATATCCACACTAAATTCTTCATCTTAATTATTCTTGATTAATTTTCATTTTTGATAAATTATAATATTTCTTGATTTACCCAATTTGTAAAATCAAGTTTTCCCTTCATGAATGAATGTCTTTTTTGTATTGCTATTCATCCAAAAACATACCATTTTTTTTAAAGTACATTTATAGAAACTAGTAATCACCTGATATTCATTAATACTCGCTCCTACTCTCAAAATAATAGCATAACTAAAATGCTTTAAAAGAGCACCATGCAGAGATGCTAAGTTTTTTAACAATCCAAAGAAAAAAATTTACAAATGAAATGATATTTTTAATTTATTCTTTTTGAGTTTTGAACTTTAGCACAGTAAATAAAGTAGAAAAAAATATTTTAAAACAGTCTTTGAAAACAGACAACAGTTTGAAACGTCATGTACATCTCTTTTTAATTTTAAATTGCAGAAGCATTTTGTCGAAAATGACACTAGCATATGCAAGGACATAAAAAAAAAAACCCTGGGCATGAATATCGATCGCACGGAGAAAACCTCGTCAGCTTAAGGAATCAACAAATTCATGTAAGAAAATGACAGCATCATGTTTTAAAACAACAGCAGATACCAGTGAAAAAAATTCAATCGACAAAAAAAAAGTATCACTTCAAGAGATGCTCTTACTTAATGCAATTGAACTAGTGAATGATGCATTTCAGAAGAAAGACGAACAAGCAATGAATTTTCGGAAAAAGTGTCTGTTGAGAAACATTTAGCAAAACTTCTCATTCTTCGAAACTAGAAATTATTCCCCCCCCAACCGCCCCCCGACGTCATTCAAATTTTCAGGGGGTATTTTGGTGGTCTTTCCTCTCCTTTTTAGGGGCTTGGCTCTTTCTAGGGGGTAATCATTAATATTTAAGGGGATGTACCAACACTGTTTGGGGGAAGGGGGAGGTCTCTCCTATTTTTAAAATTGCAAAAAATATGACTTCTTGTTTGGACATTTTCTGCAACAAAATAAAGGGGGGGGGGGCTTCATTTGCTTCTCAATGATTTTTTATCCTTTCAAAAAGTCTGCACTAAATCTGAATTTCTTAGATATTATGGAGGCTCTGACGGCGCCCTTCAACTCAGCTTTCCCGCGCCCTGTCGACCACCCAGTCCGGCCCTGTGTGTTTGTGTGCTGGCATAAGTGTGTGGGTAGTTGTGTGTATGAATGTGTGTGTGAGGGGGTATGTGTATGTAGGCATATGTGTTTGTGTCTGTGTGCAGGCATGAATGTGTGGGTAGTTGTGTGTATGTGTGTTTTTGTCTGTAGTGTAGGTGTCTGTATGTATGCGTGTGTGTATGTGTGTGTGTGTAGTTGTGTATGTATGTGCATGTGTGTAAGACATGGATGCAACCTGGAGACGGCTTTCTCTATAGGAGCAAGCATCGTGAGGAACCGGTCGACGGTGATGGTGCGGAGGGTGGCGGTGGGAAAATAAAATGATAGCATGCCAAAAACAGTCAAATGAAAGCAATCATGAGTGCTCAAAAGAAAAAAAAAATTGTCGCCAAGTTGGCGACAAAACTTGCCGGCCAAAAAACTGGCGGTATATTCCCAAGTGTACGCCAAATTATTACACCACTTCAGTTTGTATCAAAATTAACAATGATTTTACCCCAAAAAGGTGCAAAAGACCCCTTTAGAAACACCTGAATGCAGCCAAAAGGGGAGGTGCACAACTCACCCCACTAGTAGTCTACGTACCAAATTTCAACTTTCTGGGACATACCGTTCTTGAGTTATACATACGTACATACAGACGTCATGAGAAAATTTGTCATAATTAACTCGGGAATCGTCAAAATGGATATTTCGGGCGTCTGTGTGTTCTTAGGTACATATGCACGTGTGGTCGGGTCGAAAAAAACTCAACATTCATTAGGGGGTGAGCAAAATGGAAATTAAGATTGATTTTTGAGTGAAAATTGTTTTGCAAATACACTACTTCCTTTTTTGTAAAAGGAAGTTAAAAAAAAATCAATGATCCCTCTCAATCAAAAATTGCAATTCCTAAAATTGCAAATGAGGGTGCAACTGATTGATATGAAACGTATTAACAATATTATTTTGCATATATAGCACATTAGATTATTAGAGTAAGTGAATATATTAATATTAAATAAGTGACCTGACATTTTTCGATGCGAATAAAATCGTTTCAATTATTGTAAAACAGGGAAACAATGGTTATTTCATTGAAAAACTTCAAGCATTTCTCCGATAACAGATCCAACAGTTTTTAATTTCAATGAGACTTATCAAGAACCCAGTGGTCTACATTTTAATCAAATCTTACGCTGGCAATGAAAACAAGTGCATAACATTTGAGAGAACTAATGTTAATAAACAAAAATATTAAATTTAAAGTTTGTTTTTGAACTATTTTAATTTCAAAATTACCTGAAATTTTTAAACCATCCTCCTCTAAACTACACAAATATTCTAAATTTCATTTTTAGTTGAGAGGTATTTGGATTACATCTGTTCTTTTTCCACAAAGAACAAAGCATTAAATACCATTTCTGCTCTTATTTCCACTCTTTATTTTGATTTTATAATTCTTCCACCAAAGATCTGAGCATATGTGTGGAATTTGGCTCCTTTAAGAGATATTCCGCCTCCAGCTCAGTTACTTCCTGCTGGGCTGATGAGTGCAAAATAGCACGAAACTGCATTCCTCGGATGGAATACTTGGTGGATTGGTAAACAATGCATAGAACAGTAAATGATTAATTTCTCAGAACTATTGAATATTTTTTGTCAGAGTTACAGTTACAAATTCAATAAGGTGTTGACCCACCTCTAGCCTAGATATAAGCTGAAGCACAACTTGGCAAAGACCAATAAAGCTCCTGGAAGATGTCCTGCAATATTTCCGACAAAATTCGCTCCAATTGTCAGACGAGGTTATAAACATTCCTTGACAGATTCAATCGCCATCCCATCATATCCCAGACATGCTTGATGGGAAAGAGATCTGGCGATCTGGTGGGCAACGAAAGAGTTTGACAAGCTGGCAGACAGTTCATAGCAACATGTGTCGTATGTTATCTTGCATTGTCCTACTGAAAACCAGCTGAGGGTACTGCAAAAGGAATGGCAGGAAAACAGCTCTTGGGATGTCGTCGACGTACCGCTTTGCAGTAAGTGTGCCTCTAATTGCGACCAAAGGGGTCCAGCTATCAAAGGAAATGGCACCCCAGACCATGCCTTGTTGAGGGCCAGTGTGGCATGCACAGTTGGAAGCGGGATTCGTCGCTAAAGACTATAAGTCCCCAGTCGGTATCATTCCAACCAGATAGAGCCATGCACCACAGTAATCTGGCTTGGCAGTGTGTAGGTGTCAGTGGCAGGTGGTGTAACGGTCAGCACGAACTTAGATTTCGCTGTCTCAACTGTCTGAAAATGGTCATGATGAACACTGGTGTTTGGGTTGAACGTCTGATGGTTCATAGAGATGAAGAAAGCGCTGTGACGGCTGATCGGACAATCACTCTGTCATCGCGATCTGTTGCGATCCTAGGTCGACCACTACCATCCAGATGCTGAACTCTGCCATTTTCCACCCATCCTTGCCACCATCTTCGAATCGCCGCATCGCTTCGGCTCAAATGACGACAGAATCTCCGATTTGACTAACCGGCCTCTTTCAATACAATGATACGACTCTTTTAAACTCTGACAGTTGCTTGTAATGAACAAAAACCACGCACCGAGGCATTTTTAAGTTCTTGAAAGGTAATATGAATCACAATCAAACCGAAAGTTTTAACAACTGTTGAAAAACTGCTCTTTATATAGATCTGCTGGATACGCAGTTTCGATGCGCTGGAGATCAAACTATTCTTTCATTGGACACCAAATTTTAATCATCTGCATATCTGATCATAACACTCATGCATACAAAATTTCAAAGCAATCGGATGATTGCTTCTTGGTGCATCAATTTTTTTTTGTTATAGTGTATATATATATTAAATTCAAGGAAATTTAAAAATTTCAAATCCTGTTAAGGATGCAAAGAAGATAGCACATTTCAAAATTTGTAGAATAGAAAAAGAGAAAGTGAAATGAAATCTGACAATTGAAAACAGGGAGAAAACAGAAAAAAAAAAACCCATTAAACCCAAGAGATATCAATAGCGGGGGGGGGGGGGGGGCAAAAAGAGATCAACTATGAGGTTGCCTTTCGGATATCCCTTCTTTTCATATGACTCAATAAATTAGTTGGTTGAAAACTTTCACCATCAGCTTAGCTTTGAGACAACATAAACAATTTCACACCTATGGCCAAATCTTTGGTAGAAGAATTATAAACTCAGAATAAAGAGTGGAAATAAGAGCAGAATAATGTGGATCCATGGAAGAATCACATTATTCTGCTACAGATATTACAAAAATAATATCTGTAGCATAAAATTTTCAATTCTGATGGAAACAAGAGTTTATGTGCACATCACATGACTTCCTTTTACGCCAATTTAATGATAATAGGGCCTTAGTGTAAGCAAAGAAACACTTGAAATCCCTGAGTTTGTTGCGAACTGAAGCAAAAAAGCTGGATTAATTTTCCCAATATCGGGCATTTTAATGTGAGTCAATGGTTCACTCTCGAAATATAGCCAATATTGGCCAAAATGAATTCAGATTTAAAATTCTAAAAAAGAACCCCCGCCAAATTTGTTGTCAAGTTGGCAAAAAATTGCCGACCAAAAGCTTGGCGATACATTGCTAGGTGTTTGCCAAATTATAACACCACTTGAGTTTGCATTGAAATTAACAATGATTTCCCTCTAAAAAGGTGTAAAAAACCCCCTTTGGAACATCCAAATGCAACCAAAAGGGTGCACAACTAGACCTCACTAGGAGTTTACATACCGAATTTCAACTTTCTAGGACATACCATTTTTGAGTTATGCGAGATATAGAGACATATACATACAGATGTAACGAAAAAACTCATTGTAACTAATTCGGGAATCGTCAAAATAGATATTTCGGGTGTCTAAACGTTTTTAGGCATACATCCACACATGATCAGGTTGAAAAAAAATTTAGTATTCATTCGGAGTGAGCAAAATGGAAATTGAGGCTGATTTTTGGTGAATACTATGCTTCCTTTACTTTAACAGGAAGTAAAAATGCTTCTGGTACATATGCTATACTACCTCAAACTCAAACAGGTAAAACTAAACTATTTAAAAATGCACAAAACATAGCAAAAGAACTGAAGAATAAATAACAGAATACTATACCTGATGAAGAAAAATCAGAGTCATCTTGCTTCTGCCTGACTGAAAATATTGATTTGCAAGCAGCAAGTTCTTTAGCTGCATTGAACGCTTCTTTAAATTTTT
Source organism: Uloborus diversus (assembly GCF_026930045.1). Taxonomy (NCBI): domain Eukaryota; kingdom Metazoa; phylum Arthropoda; class Arachnida; order Araneae; family Uloboridae; genus Uloborus; species Uloborus diversus. Next base: position 74,081 of record NW_026558977.1, read on the forward strand.
GTGCATCTGAAAAATAAATATTATAATTCACACTTGCTTAAAGTGTTACTTAATTTACTTATACTTCTGACATAAAATACAGTTTTCATTAAGAAAAAATATCATTTTTCATTGGGAGCCAAGGCCATAAAACTGCTAAGATGCGTAAATTTTGGAAATTGATAAATATGCATGTTCTTGGAACTCAAAATCCATGATTAGTTGTCGGTTTCCATGAATTTTGAGCATTTTATCGATGAAAATCATGATGCTCATTTTTCATCATAATTAAAATTCATGACTTTCTCAGATTTTCCAGGTGGGCAGAGATCCTGTACAACTGGAGTTATGGTGTGAGGAGCAATTTCCTATGACAGTGGGTGCACTCTCATGGTTATTCCAAACACATGACTGCAAAATTGTACGTCAGTCTGGTACTTCAACCTGTAGTATTGCCATTCACAAACAGCACTCAAGGGGGAGTTTTCCAACAGGTCCTTGATATCACACCACTGTTATAACGTGATCTGCTCTACGTAGTATTGACACGTTACCTTGGCCCGAGAGATCACCAGATTTGTCTCAAATTAAGCATGTATAGGATATCATTGAAGGACAACTCTAGCATCATCCACTGCCAGCACTGACCATCCCAGTATTGACACAACAAGTTCAACAAGCATAGAATTCCATATCACAAAGTCACATTTGGCACCTGTATGACAAAATGCATGCATGCTTGTCAGTTTGCCTTTAAAATTGTGGAGGTTACACCACTATTAATGTAACAGCATTCCATATTTGAAATCCATTTTCTTGATATTAAATGAACATGTGATCTTGAAAATTTAATCAATTAAACAAGTGAACTAGACAAATGCATTGTCCAAATTTCATTACTCTACAATACTTTTTTCTTGGCGTTGGGATTTTTTTTTCTGTCAGTGTATTTGGGTCTGTCACCAGGGTGGCGACAGATCAGGGAAATCAGGGAAAAGTCAGGGAACTTTATGAATCAGGGAAAAGTCAGGGAAATATCAGGGAATTTTGAAAAAAATACAAAAAATCAGGGAAAATTGATTTTATGAAGAAAAAAAATTTTTTTTTTGCTTTACAAAATTAAGTACTTTAATTCCCTACGCATTTTCCGCCAATTATCTGTTCAAAAAAAAGTAAAATTAATGAGGTGCGATTATACACTGCCTGTCGGATATTTGTGCATCTTTTTTCCTCAACGTCAAAGTATTGAATCTTACTTATTAACCACAGGATAAACTTCCTAAAATTGCGTTTGTGTCTGTTAAGTTGTTTATTTATCTAGCTTGAAATTTCCTTTTACGCTTTCAATGCTACGTAAAATAAACAACCATACAGGCAAAGAGGAAGCCTTCATTAAAGCCTTAGCTCCTTTGCCTTTATTCCATTGCGTCGAAGTAATTAGCGTCTGTAATCACGATTTCAAGAAGAAATCTTTGGTTTTTGAATTAATACTATAAAAGCTTAAAAGTTATTACTTCTTTGCATTTTTAATTTAATTGCTAAAATTGAACTAAACTTTGTTTTTTGCCGTTATACTATTTGTTGTCACCGCAGATTATCAGGGTTCATACCCTTTAGGCAGAAAAAAATTCAAGCACTTTTCAAGGTAAAAAATTTTGTTTTCAAGGCAATATCATAAATTTGTACTAAAAATATTGTATGCAGATTTCATTTACTACAAACACATAGAAATAAGGCAATAATACAAAAAGTATAGGAAAACAAAATTGCTTTTTCTACAACAAGAGACGCTTTGATGAAAGACCGTTGAAAGTTACTGCGTTGAAAGTTATTCTGAAAATGTTTGAAAAGTTCGATCATAAAGAGAAGCAGATACCAAAAGGTTCAATTTTGAGGTTTTTCAAAGGCTGCAGCAGTCAGAGGTTTGTATATTTTCTAGAATCAGCAAATTAATACTTTAAAAAAAAACCTTTCATAAGTGCTTTTAACTTTTATGGGAAGAAACTAAAATACCCAAGTTCAATGGCATTGCCAGAGAGGAGTTTTTGAAGTCACTCCCCCCCCCCCTGGGTTTCAACATTTATTTCCAATAGTTATACAGTGGTTTATTACAATATGAGGGCGGTTAGGACAAACACTACCCAGAAAGTTATTTCAGTTTGCACTATTTAGTTCTAAAAATATTAGGTTTGCAAATCATTTATAAGTATGCAAATCAATTATTCGTATGTAGTATGTATTAGTTGTTCAGCCAATAAGGCATTTCAATTATCTTCGAAAAATTTAAAAATTAGGAAGTAAGAAAAGTTTATGAAAGGTCCACAGTCCAGTCTCTACACCTCAAAATATACAAAAGCAGCTTAAGCAGTGATAAATACTCTGAATGCAAACCTGAGCCTATTCAGCTTTCATTGATTAACTTACAATAGTCAATAAATGTGCAAGTTCAGATTTATAGAGCCATATTTCGAAATTGAAAAGATTCACAAGAAGTTGACATATATTATGACAAAAGTAGTTTTATTTTGGGAACAAATGGGTTATTGTTGAAATTAGAATTTAAATTTAGAAAGGCGATAATATTCATGTGTGATTGTGAAAGGTGAGTTCATAAAAAATTACCTGAAAGTTTCAAAGAGCAAAATGGGGCGAGGGGGGGGGGGGGGATAATTTTTAAAACTAAGACCCCTATTACTTGAATATACATACTTACAACAATAACTTTTGCTATGCATACAATTCATAAAATAGTTTATTAAGTCAAAATAGTCTGCATAGAAATACCATGCACAGTGCCTGTTGATAACCAGCAACAGGCACTGGGCCTAGCTAGGCTGGTCCTGGTCAATTTATTAGATCCAAATGAAGATCAATGACCCTCCTTAAGCTATCTACCCCTTTGCTGATTAAAGCCTCTTTCAGTAAGCTGCTCCAAGTACCCACAACCTTAATAAAGTAGTAATTTTGAACATTTGAGGAAAAGGGGAAAATTGGAGATATAGGGAGGTAAAAGCATAAAAACGAACACTACTGGATTTCAAGTGAATAATCATAACACAACCAACCCTTTTATACACCTTAATTATTTTAGCACACATAAAAAAAAATGATGTACTTATAAATAAAATTCAACTCAATAAAATTATATAAATCAACTTTATATTTAAAATACAAACTTTAAGTTAATTTGTTAGGTGCTCAACTACTGAAATTTGAATTTTTTTCAAAAAATCTGTTATGACCAAAAATTAGGTAAAGATAATCAAATTCGAAATTGCAAAAATAAATAAGCAAATAATTAAACAAGACCAAGGTAATAAATTCTTTAACTCCTTAGTTATTAAAATAAAAAATAAAATAAGCTAATCGGATGTAGCAGTGTCAAAATAACTACTAATTGCCAAAAATATAAAAATATTTACAAAATGCAAAATGATTGAAATCTCAAACAAGGGAAGCAAATTTTCGCGAATTAAGTTTAATGTTGTCATGTTTCCCATAAAAAAAACTTATTTTTTACTAAAATTAAACATAAAATATGCTAATCTAAGGTAGCAAATATGAAAATAACATCTGATGAGTGAATATATTTAAATATTTGCAAGATGCTAAAAGATTAAATTTTCAAACACGAGAAGCAATTTTTCGCGAAGTCTGAGTTCGTTCGACGTGGCATGTTTCCCATGAAATAAATTTATTTGTTTTTTATCAAAATTAAACAAAAATATACTAATCTAAGGTAGCATATGCGAAAATAACATTTGATTAGCCAAAATATTTAAATATTTGCAGGATGCAAAAAGATTTAAATTTCAAACACAAGAGTAATTTTCTGCGAAACCCGAGTAAGATCAATGTTGTCATGGTTTCTAAATTAATTTCTTTGTTAATTAATGAAATTAAACAAAAAATAAACTAATCTAAGGTACCATATGTCAAAATATCTTTCGGTTGTAAAAAGCATCAAAATATTTACAAGATGCAAAAGGATTGAAATCCCAAACACGGAAGCAATTTTTCGCGATGTTGCATACTGAGCACATGTTCAGAAAATTGCATTGGTGAAATACTTTTCTTAAACTTTTGAGCACAATTCGTTGATTTTTGAGAGAATTTAAGCACTAAGAAACTTTTTCAAGGTTTTAAAACTTTTTCAAGGTTTTCAAGCACTTGAAAATGAACTTTTTTCTTTCAAGCACTTTTCAAGGTTTTTCAAGGGCGTACGAACCCTGGATTATAAAGGTTTTCTTTTCTTCAGACTTAAGTGATTCATTAATTTTATAATCAAGTTGTATTCTTCTTTTATATATTTTGAAATTAACTAATTGCTTTCTTTTTCTTTTTTTTTTCTTGCATTTCAAAGTTGTTTGTTACAAAAGCAATCTAAGATTTTTTTCATTACATACTGTTAAAATCATTTGAAATAGAGTTAACTTGTGTGCTTAAGTAAATATCTTTTGTCTGATGTCTTTTCGTCCATAAGCTCATTACTTTTTTCATTGAGAAAGACGTTCCCTGAAACGCCGAAACACGTGTCTGCTGTAATCGGCAATTTGTGCTTTTTTGACGTTTTTTCTTACTTTAAATATCTTTATTTTTTATTGTTAAAATGCTGTATTCATTCATTAAAATCTATGTTCTTGATTATAGAAAAGCTCCCCATGAATGGATGTCAACTGGTTTCATCTGTTTTGCATAAATATATCAATTAGTTATATAAGAATAACTACATTACTTCTATTCTTTCACTATTACTTGTTATTATTGCAACAATTATTATACTGTTTGAAAACTTAGTTCAAAATAATTTCAATTACTTTTTAGTTCTATCATAAATACACATGTTTTTCAGAGTAGTTTGAATAGTTTCTTAAAATTCTTATGCAAAGTGGTTTTTGGAAGTAAAGTTTTTTTTTTTTTAATTTTCTCTAATCTCTTTATGTAGAAAAATTTAATATACTGCTTCGCAGGGTTTTTTTTCCAAAAAAATTGACTAGATATGTTTTTTTTAATCATTTTATGAAAAAGGTAGCATTTTTTAAAAATATATCTTTAGTTCAACAAATTTACACAACTTAAAACGTTTAAAATACTGCATTTTATACACACATACAATGGATTTCAAGTAGAGCAAAGAAAGAAAAACATTATTACTGGTAACGTAAATCAGGGAAATTTGCTGAACTTAATCAGGGAAATCAGGGAACTTTTTTTTACAGTTCCTGTCGCTACCCTGGTCACGTTTTTAATTTAGTTGCATGAGCAGAAAAGAATCAATTTTATTTTATCTTTTATTTATTTTTTTTTTTTTTTCATTCAAAAATATTATTTAACATTTCACTTCTTTTTCTAAACTTTTTATAATATAAATGCATAAGACTAATCACAAAAGCTATTTTTGAATTTTTATAAAGTTTAATTTCAATATTATAATTATTTTGACACGTTAAATTTATGGATTTATCAATTTTAGAAATAAGAGTAGAAATAAAATACTTACTTTCCGCATTTGCGAATTTGATTGCAAGAAGTTCTGGTTTAGGCTCTTCATCAGCAAAATCTGATAATGTGCTCCATACCCAAGCTCTGTCACTTGTGCTGTTAGGTTTCAACTCCATTTGCGGTAAAACTGAAAAAATATAACATAATACAGTCAAACAAGTCTTGGCTTGAATTTCATGAAAATAAGAAAAATTACAGAGACAGAGGATTTCAAAAAGTTATAAAAACCATGGAAGTAGGAGTACAGGAGGGAACATGCCGCATCTACTCCCATTGTCCCGTTTGAAGTAATTGTGAGAGAGCGGGGGCCATGTTGGGTGGTGAGAAAAGGGGAAAAGACTCGTCTACTCGGGCGAAGATTTCGCGTGTTTTACTTTTCTAGCTCAAATTGATAATGAAAGTATTTTTTGCCTACCTAAGAAATAAAAAAAAATAATGCACAGCACAGTTATATTTTAAGCTTTAAATTTCCAAAGAATAAACTTAGTTGTATAATTAATGTCTTAAGTTAATTAAAATTAATTTAGTGACAAATGAATGATAAACCGGTTTTAAAATTCAATTTTTATTAATAAAACACAATGACTTTCCCAAAGATAAGAATAGAGAATTATCAAAAATTTGCAGCCTGTGTCCAGATTATAAAATTAGAATACAGCACAATGAAAAAAAGCAGCTAGAAATCAACAAAGATAAATAAAGGAATAACATAAATGAAAAACTAATTTTGATAAAGTTGCCAGAATGAGGTTAAAACTAAAATAAAACTGTAACAAAATTTAGATTGTTTTTTAAAAAGGATTCCCATGTAAATTAAATGTAAATAGCATCTTGAAAACCTACGCAACCAGTTCTTTGAATTTTGATGATTCAGTCTTTCCTTATTTAATTTAGAGCTGCACGGAATACTTGGTTGGTATTCGGTATACTGCATAACAGCAGACAAACCAAATATTTGGTTAGGCAGAGTACTTCCATATTTCGGCAACCGAATAGTTAACAAATTTAAAAGTTCGAAAATTCCCAAAGAAACTTTTTTTTTATGCAGTGAATAAAAGTATCAGTATAATTGTACCATGTCACAATATTAATTAAAATTCTTACTTATTAGTTTTATCACATTTAAAATAATTTAATGTTTGAAAAAATGCTCAGACCTTAAACTTTAAATTTTGTTGCTTTTCAATGTTTATTAAATCTTCTGACTAAATTATATTAGCTTTACTATTATAAACAAATATGACACAATAACCAGAAAAAATCCATAACGATAATTAGTAATAAATGTAAAACATTAATTTATTACTAGTTTACATTAGCTGCTTTTTTTTTTTTTTTTTACTTAAAATCATGAATGTAGTAACCTCCATTCATAAAGTATCCAGCTAAAGTTTTATTATTTTTTACTTTAAGAAAAGCACTTGGATTTTATATTTTGCAGCATTTTAATTTCTAATTTTTACACCAGATGATATAATGAATATTGATTTAAAAGTGAACCTATTCAAAATAAATCTTTGTAATCAAAGTTCAATTTGCACTTAATAACAAAAAATGAAAGCATCTGACGTTTCGAATTTCATTTCACAATTTTATTGATAGAATTGTTTATAAGTTACTGAAGGGTAGCAGCAAATCACATCAATAAATTTTAATTTGTAATGATATTTTAAGCAACTCGGGTTTGTATTTGTAAATAAGATAAATGCAGGAATATTTATGACACAATATGTTATTATCATTATCTGTTATTGAATCATATATTATGGAAGAAATTAATTATCCATTTATGCAGAATTAGCAAGGAATCTTCTTCATACGTGCATTATTAGTGCAGTCGAAGGCTACACAAGACGCCATAAAGTCGAAATTCGTTTGAAATTCGATAAAAAAGCTCGACAAACTTCTGTATCTGAAACACTGCAGACAGTTTCCCGATACACATAAGATGGCGGCCGGTTACAGTTATCGTTCCAGAAATTCCCCGTGCTTCATCCTGCTATTCCTACATCCATGATAAAAACAAGCAATTGGAATAAGACAAAGAAGTGATTGTTTATTTAAAAACTTCTGCATTTATTGTCGATCATTTCAGTGTATGTTTTTCTGTAAATACAAGGAATACTAGTTGTAGCACTTACATAAATAACAAGTTTATGTACATCTGTAGAAAAATTATCTTGCAATGACCCACATAAAAGTGTTAATTCTTATTTTATTCTCAGAAATCTACAGTTTCCCTTCCTCACATCTGCTGAGAGGGTAGAATTCACATTTCTTTTGGGGTCTAATGTCTACCAAATCTCGATGACACTTAGTACAGAAAACGGGTTCATTTATCTGACATTTAGTTGGGACGAAGTATGGGAATTTTTCAAGAAAAACATAAGAGTTAGAGTTTTACAAGACTTCGGTATGATCAAATCTTAATTTTTTCCAACTTTTGTAATGTTCTACTTTGTTATATTCAGGATATCTGCTACATTTCAAGTTTTGAAATCCATGACTTTCCCCCGACTTTTGCTCATAACTTTTCATGACTCACCGGAAGCAATTTTTCCACAACAAACAAAAGTTTTTCACAAGAATATCTAAATTAATGTTTTGTGAAAATTAATTGAAACCACCTGATTATGTTTTTGACAAAGGGTAACGGCACCAGTAAGACATGCTTAAGACATCGCTCTCAGGTTAACTCTTTTCTGGGCCTTTTAATGTATTTAGACTTTTAAAAATATTTTTCTCTAGTGCAGCTGCATCTCATCTAACTTTTGGCTGCTTCTGGATCCTCTTAATTAGTTAATTCAATTTTTATTTGTTCAATTTCGAAAAAAGATCGGACCCCCCGTAACAGACACTGACAATTCTAATGATACACTCAATCTTAGAAAAAAAATTCCCTGTGTTTTCCCTGTATGAAAATGACACATTACAAACGAGTGAACACTGATGTTTGAAAAAGAAAATTAATATCTTGATTAATCACCACAGGAAATAAAATCGAAACAATAAATATTTTAATAAATAAATAAGAATTTGTAATAACTGAAACAATAGCATGGTGATTGAATATATTTAACTTTTTATGCAAGGTTAAAAAAAAGCCTTCTCTTAACCATTCATTACCTGGACCTAAAAGTGTAAAAGCTAAGCAGAACAATGAATATTGACAACTAATTTCACACTTTAAATGAAATTCAAGATATGTGTTAGATAAAACAATAAAAAGATTGTTTTTATGATCAACATTTCAATATTTACTTTTAAAAAAATGAAGCAAAATTACTATTTTTTATTTTACTTCATTTCTGAACTTCATTAATATTATCAATATAATTATTACTATTTATTTATTTTTGTTTTGGTAGTTTATATATTTGGACACTGATTTTTGCAACTTTAAATTAAAAAAAAAAAATTTCCCTGTATTTTCCAGGTTTTTGAGGAAAATTTCAAAATTCCTTGGATTTTCCCTATGTTTTTGTTGATTTTTGAATTCCCTGTATTTCCCGTTTTTTCAGGTTTCCCTGTGGGGTGGCAACCTTGTATTATAACTAAAAAACAAGTTATGCAACAATGGCTAGTGATATACATAAATAATTAGCGTTTCCACTTGCTTCTTTATTTTGCTACCCAGGACATAACATTTCTAAAAAAATCTAAAATTTCTGGAAATATTTTTTAGATTCCAATAAATCATACAAAATTGTTATATAGGTGAGAATTTACATGAAAACAAACCTATTATTTCTTCTCAGAAAAATTTGATGTGACACACAATAATTTTTCAATCACTAAAAATACCGAAAAAAATTTTTAGTTGCAAAATGATTTTTCAAAATAAGAGAAGCTTCAAACATGCAGCAAAAATGATGTAAAACTACTGGTGGACGGTGAAGAATTTCAGCTTGATTTTTTTCTGTTACCTTTTTTTTCAAATAAATATTTTATTTTATATACAAATAACGAATCTAAAATAAATTAGTTTTTAAAGCAAGTAGTTCTCTAAAAAAATCTCTGAGCAATAATTTAGTGAATACTAAAATTTACGTTTACAAGAAAAAACAAATAATCTGAAAAAATAAAATATTAAATTATAGCACTTAATAATTAACTTACCAAACATAACCAACCAGGTATGCTACCGCCCAAGTTTTAGGATAGGCTACAAATATTGAAAAAATTCCCGATTGAAAATTACCTTATTTCTGTATTTTATCGATGTTCTAAATGGCCTTAATTAATTCTTCAGACCAATTTCATTTTCTAAAATGTTCATTAACTTAAGACACTTTTAAAAACTGATGACAATTTTTATGAGTCTCTTGAATCAACATGGATGCACACAAATGACTTAAAATTATACCTCCAAAATAAGTCCTCAACAACACAATTAGATAAATAAGGAGGTTAAAAATAATGCTAAACACGAAACCATAAACATAGGATTTTGAAATGTGTGAAAAAATCGGGATTGACGGGTAAAAGCGTAAGAAATTGTTAAGTTGCATAAATTTTTCACCCAGTTTGTAGAATTTGATAAAGATGCATGTTCTTGAACCCAAAATTCATGACCAGATGTCAGTTTCCATGACTTTTGAGCATTTTTTGCTGAAAATCATGACTTTCCATGACCATTTTTGATCATTGTCGAAATCTTTGACTTTCCATATGCAGAGACACCCTATATATTACATTCCCTTTCCAATTTCATGAGGTAACAGGAAACTACCGTGACATTTGCGTGTGAGCCATAGAGGGACATGGCTTCCAATGTCCCTTAAAAAAATGTCATGCATAAAATGAAGAAAAAATAAAACAACGCATATAAAAATAAATCCTACTAAACTCATTAAAAGAAATGGAAACACGTGCACCAAGCTTTTTTTAACCCCTTACCCGATGAGGAAAACTTAAAATTGATTCTCTTCCAAGTGCCACTGCTTTTTTTCAGCATATGCTCACACTGTAATTGATGCACTAGGGGGAAAATAAGTGATTCAGAAGACACACAGCTGTATAATTTATCAATATGTAATGTTTTAATGACACATACTGGCAGTGGCGGAAAGGAAAGGGGCAGTCGCCCCCCACTTTTTATGGTTAATTCATTTTTTTTTTTTTTAAATTTAGGAACCAAAACTAGAAATTTTTTAAAAAAAGTAGAAATGTCAAAAATTTCAGAACATAATTATTTTACTTTGTATATCTGCTTACAAACATTATTTAGCACAAGAAGTAACTTTTAGTTTATGTATTCGTTGCTTAAATATTAGTATATCAATTATAGTACTTAAATAAGCCATACTCGTTTAATGAATCAAAATTATTAGAAAGTGTTAGCGACTTTTTAAAATACTTAGGGTAAATAATGTACGTCTAACTCATGTCTAAGTGTTTCTTCGGGGAAAGTTATTATGCACATCAGAGGTTCCTAAACCAAGGGCGGATCCAGAAACTTCTCAAGGGGGGGGGGGGCGATCGATTTTTATTATTTACCCCTTATTAGTTAGCGTCTTATCCTGATTTGCTCGTACATACACAAACATTACACACACATATATATATATATATATAGTGTGTGTGTAATACAACAACTTTCAACAACTTTCGTACGTTTCACATTTTTTAAACTCACATCTGAAATAATACAAGGCAAGAGTAAAATAAATATGCTGTAAAAAATAAAAGTTTTACGCATTTAGAAGTAAAATATGCAGATTTTTTGAAAAACCATTCTTTCTAAATCATAAAATTAAATAGTAAGTCAAAGCCAACCCAAGATCGTATGATTCCTCAGATAAAAATGATTGAGTTGTTTTAATTCATTGATAATATTGGAACAAGCTGCATCTGATTCAGAAAAAAACGTCTTTTGAACGACATCGAATGCTAGGGGGTTTGGGAAATCTTTCATCCCGGTAATAGGCAATTAATGTGAAATTCATGCCGTAAAAATTAATTACAAAAAATCTAATTCGAAGTTTAAAACATAAAACCCTAGGTGCAAACCCTGGGGAGAGGAGGATCGAAGTAATTTTGTACAAAATTTCAAGGCTGTAGGTGCGCATGGGGTATCCTGGACGCAAGCCCGCCACAGACTTCCTTTCATTATTTCTTTGACCTTACTTTTTTTAATACATAGAGAAAATATAAAACTGACCTCAGCTAGAGTGGCCCTAGTCAATCTATGCAATTTTGTTTTTTCTAATTTAATAAATTTTTGATAAATATTATTATCCCGGAACTTAGGTTTCGTGTTTTCAAAGGCTACAACAAGCCTACAAGGCTACAGCAAGGGCTACAACAAGGTTTTCAAAGGCTTAAAACACAAACCGTCAATTACAGTTCACAATATTTTTGAGCCGTCTTTTCGATTTTTAATGCATGTGTTTATGATGCATTAAAAATATCTATGCAAGCACACTCACATACAGACCAAAACTTGTCGAATCAGAAAAAAGAAAAAACGAAACGAAAATACAAAATACATAAACGTACCTTGTCCAACAACATCTGGTAGCTCACCAGTTTCATGGGTTTTTTCTTCGTCTTCTTTCTTCTTGAAAAATCCTGATAAATTGATTTGTTTTCTTTTGGACATGGTCAACTTTTGGAAGTTAGATGTAACCAGTGTTCAGGAGAGACAATGACTGAAACATTTCCCCCTGTTTCCTATAGTGACGCCTTACAGAATGACTGGCATCATCAAAAATCGGCGGCTCTGAACGTATGATTGCGAAAGTTATGTTTCCCCCTTTCACCTTTATGATTTGCATTTTAGCCCGTTAGACTTTTTCTTTCCTGGTGAAGATCTTGAGGTTTTTGTTTCATCATATTTTCAAGCCAAAATTCAATCCGAACAAAGAAGAAATTTTTTTTTATAAATTCTTATTCCTATGAAGGCAAGAAAGAATGTTCTTTTGCCTCTGAAGAATATTTTGTTTCGCGAATATTCTTTTTTTTGGGGTTAATTTCGGTAGGTGGCTGGTTATTCATCTCTTGGCTCCAGGGGGGACGACCGCCCCCCCCCCCCTGTATCTGCCCCTTGTCCTAAACTTCAGACCCCACGGACCCCCTTCAGAAAAATTATGAACTTCGTGGGACCTTCCTAAAAAGTGTGGGAGAAACACTGTCACAATCATTAAATAAGTTTTTAGCAACATGATATGCAATTACTTCGTTCAAATAAATTATTTAAAATGTTTAATTTTAAAAATACCACTTAAAAGTTTTGGTTAGAGTGAGAGATCCCACCTCACTGTTGTTCTCTTTAGTGTGAACCCTGATTACCAATCTTGAACTTTTATGTACAGCACAGTCGTATAGTTATTTCTTGGTGTTTTTATGTATATGGACTATTTAAATTTGAAATAATTGGGAGGGCAAAAAGATCATAAGAATGTCTTCAGTAAGAGATTAAATCTCCAAAAATACATACTGTAATGGTTGGCACATATTTTCAATGTCTTTTCTCTCCTCATCAATATACGAACATAATCATCTGATTTGTGTTTCAGAATTTTCACATCACCAGTCCCTCTTTCTTTCCATTCTGGAGGTTCTGTTGAGCTATCGTATCTGAACAATTTTGCTCTCCTATAAGAAAATTAACACATTATAGACATCAACTGGAGATTCTTTAAAATAAAACATTCATTTTTTTTCCTAATTACTTGAAAAACAAAAATGTATAATTAATTACAATAGAAGTACTACATCAGCATATTAACTAGTTTGGAAGAATACATTTCGATTTTTCTTTTTGATAAGTAAAAAATATTTAAGAAAGAATAATGTTAAGTTGTATGTATCGGTTAATTTCAGAAAAAGTTTTCCTCACAAACAGTTACTATTTTAAGTTGTAAAATTTTTGCTTACATGAGTATATTTTAAGATATCAAATATTAACAGAATAAATATCACATTTCAAAACTTCTAAAGTATTACATACGAACACTTTTTTAATATAGATAGATATTACATATTTAAATTATGTGTTGACTGAGTCTTTGAAAGATTAACTACAATTCCATCACCTATTACCGTATTTTCCTGTATGTAATCTGCCGATTATCTGTTAAAGAAGTGTAAAATGAATGAGATGCGGATTATACGGAATCTTGTAACGGTGTCATACTTTGCATTTATTGGTAACTGATAAAAGCTATTGAATTTTACTCACGACTCTTTCTAAGAAGACATTCCATGTTCTTTTTTCCAGAATAAAATGTATGTGACGAGTACTATAGCATGCTTTAATGTCTTGGGGTAAACAAAATCTTCAAAGGCTTGAAGCATCACGTAAAAGGTTGTCCCACAAGATGTGCAAGACAATCATTTGTCTCTGCCATTAAGACATTGGATGTACCGTTCGTCTGATTCAACCAGGGACAACAATGCCAGTGGACATGACAGAACCAAAGAATATCATTGACAGAACCCCGATAACATGCCTCATGCTTTTTCGTTTTTACTTGATGCAATTTTTTCTGCAAATGCTCGACTTTCTGTGCTATTTGGTCTTCTGAAGATTTGAGCCTAGAGTGGTGTGAATGCAGCTTTTTACTTCTTTTAGATAGAATTCATCCATTTAATTATCTAAAAGATATGCTGCATTGGAGAAGCACTCAGGCAACACCGGGTAGTCAGTCAGGGATGCAGAAAATATTTTTAACTCCACTATGCCTCAAAACTCAAATTTTGAATTGGTAGCCAATGGCTACCAGATCCTCACAAAATGGTAGCCAAATCTCAAAAAATGATAGCCGAACTTTATTTTAATTTAAATTTTTTAATTTATTTTATTCCGTTTATTTATTTAGTATGTGTGTATACGTCATTGGCGTAGCAAAGAACGTTTCTTATAAAATAATAATTAAAAATAAATAAGTAAATAAAAAATATTTAAAAAAAAATAAATAAAATAAAAAGCGAGCTAAAAATAAAAAAGGAAAAGATGGTTGAGGAAAAATTTTGGAGGGGGGGATTGAACTTGGGGGGAACGGGCACCTCTGCCCAGATATTATTTAACACATCTTTTGCAAACTATAATCTGCATTAATTTATCTTTAAGCAAAACACATCACGATAAAAAAATAAATAAATAAAAAAGATTATTATTATTATTAATTTTTTCAGCTTTCAAAACTTCTAGAAACATCATAGCTTTCAACCAAAACACGAATTAGTTCCTTTATAAAGAAAACAACAAAATACCAAAAACTTGAACAGAATGTAAAACCTAAACCATTTGCGATTCTACAAAAATATTTTTTTGTTTTTACAAATGCATGCAGAATTTTATAAAAATCGAAGCCTGAGTGTCAAAAAATGAATAAATAAAAGAAAGGTAAACAATACAAAACATAACGAAAAAAAAAACAAAAAATGAAATAAAAGATCCAGCAGAAGAAAAAGAGTTTCAGCCGTATTCTTTCCACCTTCTCTAGACGCAAGGGTGCCATTTTTTTTTATTATTATTTATGTGTTTTATAAATACGATTGTACTTCTCTTTACTTATTTCGGAACACACATTTTCCTCTTCTAACTGGTGAAAATGGACAATCTACAACGCGGCGCCATTTTAAAAACGCGGGACGCCATTTTGAAAATTTCCGCGAAACTTAAATATAACAACTTTTTTAAGGAGAAATAAAGTAAATAAACGGATATGTCCTCTCCTCCAGTAGGTTTTATATTTTAAAAAGGAAAAACAAACAATATGATTAAAACAAAAAATCTTGCAAAAAAAAATTTTTTTAGCGATATCGTTTTTACCTTGTCTCGGTGCATTTTGACTCAAAGGCGCCATTTTTGTTTATTCATATGTAACCCAAATGTACAAGATTAATTCTTTTCAATTCTTTTTATTTTGGAAAGGACATTTTCGTCTTAACTGGTAAAAATTAATAATAACAACGCGACGCCATTTTGAAAACGCGTAGTTTAAAAATACCGCAAAACGAAAAAATAGCCATTTGTTAAGGAGAAATAAAGTTGAAAAATGAATTTAAGATCAAAAAAGCATAATTTACTAAATTGGTGTATGAAATTTGTCTATTTTTACGATCGCGTTTAAAGAAAGCCGAGTTTTTGAAATAGAAGTTTTGTAACGAATTTGCCGTCGTGATTGCGATTTTTGTTTTCTATTCAGAACAAGAACACATACCACAATTAGACGATGCTCCCCCCCCCTTCCCTCCTTCATCCTCGGCGATCCGATAGCCAAACTTTTAGTGGACAAAAGAATTTGGGGAAAGGTCATATGTCAAGACTATAGGTCAGGGAAGGTTGCATTGCGAATGGTAGCCATATTGGCGACTGAAGTGAAAATAATGGTTGCCAAAATTTGAAAATTGGTCGCATTTGGCGACTGGCGACCACGAGTTTTGTGCTTTAACTCCAACATATCCCCCAATCTACATGAAATTTTCCTCAAAATTTTAGAATATGCTTTAATGTTTCAGATCATAACTATAGGATTCATTTCTATTACTATAGGAAGAGATAATTTTGGGGAAAAGAAGTATTGCATCTTATGAACTAACAGCTTGTAGAACTCGGTATATAAAACGTAAATCAAGTAAATACATGTAAGTTTTAATTAAAATCTCAAATCTAATATTTGTCATTAAATGTAAATTATTATCCAACAAATAGTTGATGTAAATATAAAGAGTAGTGATGCAAAAGAAAATGCATTCAAAAGACGCTTGCAGAAAAAAATCGGAATTTAAAAAAAAAAAAATCAAATCTGCAAAATTTCTCTAGATGGTTCAAATTTTCCCCCGATCCTAGATCGCGGGATCAGACATATTCTGCACCCGCGTAGTAAGCTAGTGTAAACTAAACAACATTCAGTAAAGGATGAAGCCTTCATTTGCACAAGGTTAGACCATTTGCTCCTTTCTTGACTCTTTGTTCTCCAAGTAATTAGCATACTTTTATGACAATTTCGAGAAGGAATCTTAATTTTTTAGATTATTATTTTTTTAAATAAAGAATATGTCTTAATACCTCTTCCTGTTTTTTATTAGTTGCTAAAATTGTATGTTACATCAAAACTTCCTTTTTTTTATTGTATTACATGCTGCAGCGGATAATATACAGGAAAATACAGTATTAAGGGTTTTTCTTAATTTTTTGCTGAATATTTGGTATTTGCTCAAACCACTATTACAGGGAGACAAAAATTCACGCACTTTTCAAGGCAAAAAAAATTCTTTTTCAAGGCAATATCATTAATTTGTATAAAAATATTGTATGCAGATTTCACCTACTGCAAACAAAGACAATAATACAATAAAGTATAGGAAAACAAAATTGCTTTTTCTACAAGAGACACTTTGATGAAAGATCTACACAGTCAAGTCCCGACTTACGCAAGGGATGCATTCCAAGACCACTAGCGCAAGTTGAAATTTCGCGTTGTAGAAAAGGGTATGTGTAAAACTTTTTACAAACATACCCAATTATTTTAGACACTTGTAAACACCACCTCAAACTGTTAAAAACCATTTCTTAACTATACATTACTGTTTCTTAGTTTTTATTTGTATTTAAAAATAAAAAAAAAAGTTTTATTCTACAGAAAATACTTCTACGATGCACAAAATCAAAGATTAATAGGAAAGAAAGACATAAAATAAGCCACTACGGTACGTACAGTATGTAGTAAGAAAAACAAATGCACTATAGTAGTAATGTACAGTAGATCCAGTAATGATAATTGTAACTTTAAAAAACTAAGATGAATGCTGTGTGATCAAACTGTTATTCTTATATGTTGTTAAATAAACAATACAGTTACTTCATTAGTTCTTTTATAACGTTTCCATCTAAGACAAAACACCACTTAATGATTTCTTGAATTCACAATAGGAGAGCAGCTTCCATTTTCATAATTTTTGCATTTTGCTTAGATACTACTTTTACGGATTTCCTGTTTTTGACTTTTAATTGTACAGATGGAAGATTCACTCATAACTAATTGTGTCGTGCTGTCTTCGACGCATTTTATAGCATATTCAAGCATATAAGCTTTAGCTTTTCTTCAATTGTCAGAAACTTTCTCTTTCTATCTTCACAAACTTTAGATGAAACATCGCTCTTAGGTGTCATTATATTTTATCAACTTTCACATTTAGAATGAAAAATGAGGAGTAGTTATTTGTATAAGCAATAGTGTGGAAAATTCTGCTCTCAGGATGCTAAAGGAATGAAGGAAAAGAAAAATTTAGTAGCCAATAACAAAGCCGATACTTACACACCACGATTCCTTTCCGAAAATTTTCGTGTTGCGCTAGGAATTCAGGTTAGGTCTAAAATTCTTTACTGGTGAAAAAAATCGCCTTATAGACATTTCGCGTAAGTCGGAACTCGTTGTAGAGGGAGTCGACTGTATTGTGTTGAAAGTTTTTCTGAAAATGTCTGAAAAGTTCAGTCATAAAGAGAAGCAGATCCCAAGAGATTTAATTTTGCAATCTTCACATTCAAAGAAGTACATTTTCTAGATTCAGCAAATTATTATTTAAAAAAAAAAAAACTTTTATGAGTGCTTTTAACTTTTATGGGAAGAAACCAAAATACCCAAGTTCAATGGCATTGCCAGAGAGGAGTTTTTGAAGTCACCAACCAATTTTTAAACAAAAATAAACTAATCTAAGGTACCATATGTCAAAATATCTTTAAGGTTGTAAAAAACATCAAAATATTTACACGATGCAAAAGAATTGAAATCCCAAACACAGAAGCTATTTTTTTGAGACGTTTCATATTGAACACATGTTCAGAAAATTGCACTGGTGAAATACTTCAAAACTTTAAAGCACAATCCGATGATTTTTGAGAGAATTTAAGCACTAAGCAACTTTTTCAAGGTTTTAAAGCTTTTCCAAGGTTTTTCAAGGGCATACGAACCCTGTATTAGTTATACCACTTGATTTTTTTTTGTGACAAGTACAGGACAGAGGCGGAAAAATTTTTGGAGGGGGCACCGGACATTAAAAAGTTAATGCAAAAAATTTTCTAGGTTAATTCTTGAAATAATAGATTAATATTTGATCATATCAGTTGGGTCATTATAAATATTAACTTAATTGTAGAGCATGCCTTTAGTAATCCAAATAATGCTTTGTATTAATTATTCTAATGAAAAATTAGAAACATGTGCTTTTTTGACACTACCAGTGCAAAATAAAAGTAAAATCTTAATTAGCGATACATATTAGTTTAAAAAAACACAGTAAGCTGAAAATGTTGCAAAAACTAAGAGTGTAGTAAAGTACATGGACAATTACATGATGTTATATGGATTTATTGTGCATTACATTCTAAAACTTAACAAACAGAATACAGAGCAGCTGAAACTTTGGCTGTAGCTCCGGCTATTAGTTGGCCACAGCTTCAGTATTCAGCGCTTTGTGCCATCTCTAATCGTGATGTATCGCAACATTTCGATGTAAGGTTGGCCATGCATCACAATGTAGAAATTCCTACATTGAACAGCCCTAAACTGAAGTTAGTGAAATAAAGTGATAAATTTATAACTTTACATTTGGAATAATGTCTCCTCATTTTCTTCCAATGTTTTGACTTCCACCAAGGGCAACTTTACAATTGGTTCAAAGTGAATTTCCGGACTAGATGGCACATCCCCCTGGAAATAAGAAAAAATGCACATTAAGTCACACCATCTTAAATTAAATCTAAAAAATCCTTATTAAATTTTTATGACATCTCTGAGTAAGAAAACATTCTAAATCTGTCCATAAATAACGTTACACTTTTTTTCAAAAAATTTAACCTCACTCCTCCACCTAGTCACTCCTTTACCCCTTGTTGCATGTCATTCTTTTATAAACAAATTAAAATTTCTGATATCTATTTGCTATCTCCCCTCTCCCTCAAAGTATGACTCAATTGTGGAGGATCCCAGTCCATACCTGCCAACCTCCGAGAAAAAAAATCCGGAAGATTTTGTTATTTTTATCCACAAGATTTTAACGCAAAATCAAATCAAACAGGACCCCTATCCTCTTTACATTTAACAATATATTAGTTATGAATTTCATATCAATTGAACTTACTTTCGTTTAGTAAATATTACTTTTATTGCTTTCTTAAAAAGTTTGGAAATAACATTTGGTACTCATTTTAAAAACAGAACAAAGCATAAACAGCTCGAACTGAGAGAACGAGAAGATAATCGGCGCCGAAATTGTGCCCCTAGTTGCCAGGCGCGACACTTGCTTTGATTGGATCCCGATGAAGTCATGCGCTGTATCACTCCGTAACGTCATAATCTTGCCTCACTTCTTCTGGTGCCATTCTCCTACGGCAACCTTTCCTTGGCTACTTGGCCTAAAACGTTCCACAAAAGAATCGTTAGCGCCAAAATTGGCGAGATACAATTTTTTTCCTACAAAACGTGAAAAATCCGGAAGATTTTGCTCATAACCGGAAAAAACGGAGAAAGACATAAAAATCCGTAAAACTTCCGGGAAATCCCGAAGGCTTGGCAGGTATGCCAGTCATAAAACATATTTTGACTATGCACCTATCAAAAAGTGTTTCTTTGGTATAAAATGAAAGCATTAGGAATCTCAGCAATACAGTATTTTTACATCTTATCAGTCATAGCAAATTTTTTTGAACAAGAAATCAAACTATGTGACTCATAAACAAATATTAAAAATTAAATTTAAGCAGTCCCTGTTGCAGTTCATTGAAAAAGTACATAAATGCTGGAAGAGATTTTCAAAGCTTTGATTCAGCAGTCTTTTCTTTTCCAAAAAGAAACGAAACCAAGGATCTCGCCATACATCGTGGCTAAGTATCTGATCTAGATAGTTTAATGACTAAACGCTATTCTCTACAAAAGTTTTTTTATTGCAAACTCATTCGATTTATAAAAAATATCACCTAGGCTTTTTCTTTTGATGCCCAAAAAGCTTATTAGGAATGTCTTTGTGATGTCCTAGATTTCGATTTTTATTTCCAACCAGGGTTGGCCGGATTGGACCCAATGGGGTTTTTTTGAAAAAATCCATTTAAAAAAAACCCATTATTTAGCCCACTTTTGGGTTTTTTTAAATTTTTTGAGAAGTTTTTTAAAAAAGTAATTAATTTAAATACTTTTACAATTTAAACTTCTATTTTATTTGTTCTTCACCACAGACAATGGACATAAAAAATGAATTTTGAACTTTAATAGTATTTCTTAACTCTTAACGGCATTAAAAAATACTTCAAAGATTTAAAAAATATATATTTAACTTATCTTTAACTGGTCAATAAATAACTCAAATTATCTTGACTAAGTCCTGTCACGTCTGGTTTTCTCAATATTTGTAGATTGTACAGAGGAAACTACTCTAGCTAAAAGGCTTTCATGTGAATTATTTTTTGCAACCCGACACGTCACAAATTTCGAATTAACAAGTTATATTTTTTTAGAAATTAACAGGTTTTACAAATGGTCGGACAGAAAACAGAACAGGATGTACAGTATTTTCATTATCTTACAAAAAAGTTTAATATTTCTTAATCTGTACACAGAAATAGAAAAACAGGCAACATAAAATTCAAAGAAATGTCTTGATTAAGCTGGAATTCAGTAAATAGGGATTTAAACTACTTGAGGTTCTACAGTAGTTTTGCATAAAAAAATGAAATACAATAAAGTAAAATGCAAAAAAAAAATAGTAGTAATTAAAAACGAACAATAGATTTTATCACTCAAGAAGTAATTTTGCCTTAACTGTTGGTAACAGGGTTGGCAAAAACCCGGGTTTTTTTAAAAAAGCCCATGGAACCAGGGTTTTTTTTTAAATAAAACCCAAAAAAAAAAAACCAACTAAAGCTGGGTTTTTTTAAAGAAATGTGGATTTTTTTGTCTTTTTTTTAGGGAAAATGGGGGGCTTGTAACATATTGTAGTGTAAGTATATGGACAAAGCACAAAAATTGTCTTGGGGTAAAAAATACTGGAAAATTCAGCATTTTCTGAAGAAAAGTAAAAAAGACAACAAAACCCAAGAATGGTGAAGTTTAAGATTTTTTAGTTTCCATGATTACCAACAGTTAGGGCGACGTTACTTCTCGAGTGATAAAATCTATTGTTCATTTTTAATTACTACATTTTTTTTTTTTTTTGCATTTTACTTTATTGTATTTCATTTGGTGATGCAAAACCACTGTAGAACGTCAAAGTAGTTTAAATCCCTTTTTACTGAATTCAGCTTAATCAAGACATTTCTTTGAACTTTATGTTGACTGTTTCTATTTCTGTGTACAGAGTAAGAAATATTAAACTTTTTGTAAGATAATGAAAGTATTGTGCATCCTATTCTGTTTTCTGTTCGACTGTTTGAAAAACCTGTTAATTTCTAAAACATATACGTTGTTTATTTGAAATTTGTGACATGTTGGTTTGCAGAAAATAATTCACATGAAAGACTTATAGCTAGCGTAGTTTCTTCTGTACAATCTACAAATATCGAGAAAATCAGACGTGACAGGACTTAGTCCAGAAAATTCGAGTTATTTATTGACCAGTTAAAGAAAAAGTTAAATATATTTATTTAAAATCTTTGAAGTATTTTTTTAATGCCGTTAAGAGTTAAGAAATACTATTAAAGTTCAAAATTCCTTTTTTATGTCCATTGTCTGTGGTGAAGAACAAATAAAAAAGAAGTTTAAATTGTGAAAGTATTTAAATTAATTATTGTTTTAAAAAACTTCTCAGAAAATTTTAAAAAACCCAAAAGTGGGTTAAATAATGGGTTTTTTTTAAATGGGTTTTTCAAAAAAACCCATTGGGTCCAACCCGATTGGGTCCAATCTGGCCAACCCTGGTTGGTAATCATGGAAATTAAAAAATCTGAAACTTCACCATTCTTGGGTTTCGTCGTCTTTCATACTCTTCTTCAGAAAACGCTGAATTTTAACTAGTTTTCCAGCTTTTTTTTACCCCAAGACAATTCTTGTGCTTTGTTCATATACTTA